>NC_142527.1:9727700-9790200 GCF_964205215.1 Stylophora pistillata | reverse complement strand
GCTCCTGGCAAGGTAGTTTGAATGAGGAGCTGTACGAACCAACATCTACTTCAGGTAGAAACCCACATATAAGTCAGACCACGCATCTACCATCAATCTCACCAATGAAACAAGCTTCTCCATGAGGAGTAAGGGTGCGCACATCACATAACTGACCGACATGTAATGACGCTCTGCCTGTAAAACATGGAAACTAGGGTATTCCAGGCTACTTTGTCTTTTTTAGCTAAATGTTAAGGATGTAACTTGATTTCTAACACGAAGCATGTGAACGGCAAAGCCATCTAACAGAACGGTTAATACATTTTAACGAGAAATGAACCATGGAAAAAACTGATTTGAAAATAAAACGCAAAACCACGTCCCCGGATGGGCTTGAAGCACGAACCTTTCGGTTAACAGCCGAACGCGCTGACCGATTGCGCCACGGAGACTACTGGTTATGTTAAAATTAATGATCCCTGGGCAATGCTTTGGGTGTAAAAGCAAGGGACCCATAAGGCAAGGACAAACATCTGAAGTGTGCTACATAAGAGAATAACCCCTCTCATGTACTTTTTTAGTCGAAATAAAATGAAGCCTAGGGCTGTCCTTGCCTTTTGCTCAAGGTTTTCTAAAAAATTGTTTCTGGCAGGGCTCGAACCTGCGACCTTCCGCGTGTGAGGCGGACGTGATAACCATTACACTACAGAAACCAGATACTCATTGATGAAAAAACTTTGAGTGTATTTTAATATGGCCTGTTCATTATTGTGCCTCATCAACGCAAATGTTAGCTTTGGTTCCAAACAGAAAATCAAATATCAATCAATGTGTTAACTTTAACATTTAGTTCAAAATTCAGAGTTGGTTATCAAATCACCAAGCAAATCATTTCTCGCGCAATGCCTAAGAAAGATGTAGTTACAAATTCGTCAAGAATCGCAAACTTAGATTTGATTACTCTTTTCAGCAATCTTTTATTCCATGAAATATTCGACGAGTACTGATAAATTTGAACTAATTTTTGATCCCCTCTATATATCAAACGAATTGATTTGGAAATTTTAAAAAAATAATCCATTTTAAAACTTTTGGCCTCCAGGTATCACTTAGTACTCGGAAACAGGAAGAAAACAATATGTACATCTCCCCGGCGGGGAATCGAACCCCGGTCTCCTGCGTGACAGGCGGGGATACTCACCACTATACTACCGAGGAACTCGATACATTAAAGTGAAATTTGAATGAGTGGACAATAAATATAATTTTTTTGTCAGGTGTTTTTTTTTTTTTCGTTGTTTCTGTTCTCACGACTCACCCGACTAAAGAACGTGCCTTCAGTAGGAAATAAATCAATGTAAGCTTTCTTTTTAGCCTGTGTACGTTGCATTCGTTTGCATCTATTCCAGTCCTGAAAAAAAAATCGGACCTGTACGGGAACCCATGACCTCTGCGATACCGGCGCAGTGCTCTACCAACTGAGCTAACCACCGACCGGGAGCTGGTCATTATGTTGGTTCGAAATAAACTCGTGAAACGATGAATCGACGTTTGTGAATATATGGAAATCGTCATACTTATTTCTTTGACCGCAGTTTAGCCCGACCAGAACCCTATTAGCTTTATATTCTTCACCTCTAAGGTTTTGTCCTCTTTATGTGAGATGTAATTCACGCTTAAAAAGTGTATTTTTACTTGAAGTTCACTTAAAGCTAAATAGCACTTCCATTTAGAATGAGTGTAACAAAAGACTTATCATGGAGAATCATGCCACTAGACCAACAGGCCAGACACATTGAAAGTGAAAAGGGAATTTTATTTATTGTTGTTATAAAAGCGGGTGGATAAACGCTTTAAGTATAATTACTCAGGTGATTATAGAATTTCGTGCGCTCTTATTGGCCGAGAATGGGGTCATATTTCGCTATAATCACCTCCGGCGAGGTGATTATAGTTTCAAAATGGCCGCCTCGCGCTTTGTCCATGTGTCTGAAGAGGAAATGAGTTTAATGAAAGAATATGCCATTCCGAGGAATACCAAACACGCCACAAAGTTTGGAATGACACTCTCCAAAGGTAAGGTATGAAAATTGTGCTAAACGTAACAAAGAAACCATTTAGATTCCCGTGAAAATTTTGCTTATGTCGACATGCATGAATATATCAAAACAACTACATTAAATTTTCGCAACTACTTAACAGAATGGTTTCAACAACAAACCGAATTTACCACTGACTTTGAGGCAATGGAGGTCAACGAGATGAATAAATGTTTGTCAAAATTTTACGTCTTAGTCAGGAGGAAAGACGGGACTTTTAACAAGAGAAATAGTCTGTTGTCCGTGCGAGCGGCTCATGCTCCGTTGTTCACTGACGCGTGACAGTGGCCGTTTTCACACTAGAGGACGGACAAATGTCAGACGATTTGTCCGTCCAGTCGATTTCTCCATCCTCTTGTGTGAAAACGGCCAATGACAGATAAAATTTTACATTCCTTTGCTCATTTCTATAATCACCTGAGTAATTATACTAAAACAATTAGGCTATGTCTATTCGTGTCGACATGAAAAACAATGCGGCATGGTATGAACAGAAATCTGCGCTTAAAATGTTACTCAACTCACGAAACAGAGGAAGGTACAAGTTTTTTTTGTTCATAAAATCGTATGAGACAACACTGTCAACATCCCGCGCCGTAAGCAGCAAGCTGTTTCTAATTAGAGTTCCTCCAGATTAATAAAATGTTTGAAGGACATTAAGCACAATAGCCTCCATTTGGCACGAAAACATGCTCGTATATTTGACCTTGGACGTTATCTGTTCCTCGAAGCTCACAGTTTTCCTCGAGCTTCACTTTCGAACAACTCTTCGCGTCTCGGAACACATAATACCGCGGATAGATATCTCACCATATTTTCGCACATCTGCACCATATCTTGTAGTTCAAAGTCTGCTCAGATCAAAATTGAGAAATATATCATACGGTAGTTTAGTCGCCATAAATTCTTCTTAGGGAAGTTCGACTTGCCGGTCTGATTTGGAAGATTTTTTTAAAAATACCGCTCCGCGGGCCTGTCCGGGAGTCGAAACCGGGACCTCTCGCACCCTAAGCGAGAATCATGCCACTAGACCAACAGGCCGGACATATCTAACAAGGATGAGAAGAGGATATTCATCGTTGTCATAAAAGCAGATGGCAAGTCACCTCTGCCAGAGTTATCATGGAGAGACTAGCGTTACTGGCCCATTGATCAGCGTTGCACTTCGGAGCTTTTTTCAAGTCTGAATGACAACTTCCTTTAACTTAGGGTCGTATCTTTGGGTATAGAAGGAATGTACAGTAAGACTTAAAAACGAGCTGTTAATCTGACGAGAATCAAAGATGATCACTGAAAATACCATAATCGCTATTCAAGAATTACAGCAGCTTCGCTCTACTTTGGAACCAGAGTTCGAATATACCCTCGACCAAAAGGCTTTAAAGAAAGGAATGAGCCATTGCTATAAAAAAAATTAAAAAAAACTACCAAACTCTAAGATCTTAGGTCGGCCATCTGAGATTGTCAGGAGGTATCCTCGCAGCAAAGGGCTATTCAAAGTTTACCCAGCTCCTGGCATGGTACTTTGAATGAGGAGCTTTACGAACCAACATCTACTTCAGGTAGAAACCCACAAATAAGTCAGACCACGCCGGCTACCATCAATCTCACCAATGAAACAAGCTTCTCCATTAGGAGTTAGGGTGCGTACATCACATAACTGACTGACCTGTAATGAAGCGCAACCTATAAAACATGGAAACTAAAGTATTCCAGGCTACTTTCTCTTTTTAGCTAAATGATAAGGATATGACCTGATTTCTAACAAGAAGAATGTGAGCATCAAAGCCATCTAACAGAACGGTTAAGGATTTGAAAATAAAATGCAAAATTACGTCCCCGGGTGGGCTTGAACCACCAACCTTTCGGTTAACAACCGAACGCGCTGACCGATTGCGCCACGGAGACGACTGTTGATGTAATGAAGTAATGATAGATTGGGTGTAAAAACTGCTTGAAGATCTCTAACGTCCAAAAACGACAAACACCAGTTAGTCGGACTGCTTTATGAGAAGCATTAGGCAAACATGTATTACCATGATTAGAACAGTTTTATAACATATCCTTACTATGCCTGTTTACCATTCCTTGGTTTCCTGTTTTTGTTTTTTTTGGTTTTTTGTTTCTTGTTTTATTTTTTTCCTTATACGCAATATAAAGTTTGCAATTTTGGCTACTTCTATCTTTAAAATTAGCACTTTAACTTCAAATTAGAAGACGAAAAATTATTGGATAATGATCAACGGAGGCGCCGTAGCTCAGATGGTTAGAGCGCCTGTCTAGTAAACAGGAGGTAGTGGGTTCAACTCCCACCGGCGCCTTTTGTTTCATAACTTTTTTATTTGCATCTAGTACACTTTCGTAAGTTGTCTCATTGCCTGCGTTTAATTGTACTGGTAGGAAGAGGTGGTTCCTAAACTACAACGACAGAAAGAGAGCATATGTCCTTTGAAACAACCAGAAAATCATTAGCACTCCAAATCGAGTTAAATAAGCGGCATTAGTCGGAATGTTCTCAAGCGCAAGTCAACTTGACAATGGAAGAATGTAGCTCAACCAAAGAAAACTTGATTTCCCAAGGGAACTCAGATCTTTTTATTGTCGATAGCTCATGTTTAGACAAAAAAAACCTCTTTCTTTATCTCATTAACAAGTTCAGATTTTATAATCTTTGTTAATCTTTTACACGCATGACCCTTTCGACATTGCTGATACTAGCAGTAGGCAAAACACGTGTCACATGTGGGCTCAGCGATGACCCAGCGCAACCGTGGTACCCTGTGGCTCACTGGTAGAGTCTGAAGGTAAGACCTTTATCGATGCGATTAAAGTCCATCTCCAGTCAAAACCCAGAAAGGGCTCTTTTTAAAGCCTAATCACAGCCATTCGGGAAAAAAACGTGCATAATAACCACGCAAAACAAAATGGTTCATAAATCATGTTTAATTCAGCTCTTAAACGTCTAAATCAAAATATTCGTTCACGTGGACATGAAAAGAGCTTATCATCCTGTATCACGATTCACGAATGCAAAGGATCGAATCGCAATTCACAAGGAAAAAAGTCTCCAAATCACACTTTGCGCAAAAAGTATAGGGGACCCTTAGGGCAACGACAAAGATCTGAAGTATGCTACATAAGAGAATATCCCCTCTCGGCTACTTTTTTGTAGAAATAAAATGAAGCCTCGGGCCGTCCATGCCATTCGCTTAAGGTATTCAAAGAAAAATGTTTCTGGCAGGGCTCGAACCTGCGACCTTCCGCGTGTGAGGCGGACGTGATAACCACTACACTACAGAAACCAGATGCTTCCTGACGTAAAAAAATGTACCACATTTCAGATGTTTCTCCTTGCCTTATGGGTCCCCTACACTTTTTACGTGAGGTGTGATTAGGAGATTTTTCCTTGTCAATAGCGATTCGATTTTTTTTATTCCTGAATCGTGATAAAGATGATAAGCTCTTTTTATGTCCACGTGAACGAAAATTTTGATCCAGACGTGACCCGTGAATTAAGAACTGAATTAAACACGATTCATGAACCATTTTGATTTGCTTGATTAGTTTCTGGGGCACCATGGTTGCGCTGGGTCATCGCTGACCTTTGAACTCTACACGATAAATACAAGATATGCTTCAGATTTGCGAAAATATACTCGGGTATTTATCCACGGACACTATCTGTTCCGAGACACTTCAGATGTCTGTCCTTGCCTTAAGGATCCCCTATGCTTTTTACGTGAAGCGAAATTAGGAGATTTTTTTCCTTGTAAATCGCGATTCAATTTGTTTTATTCGTGAATCGTGAAATGAGATGATAAGCTCTTTTCATGTCTACGTGAACGAACATTTTGATTTAAACGTGACCCGTGAATTAAGAGCTGAATTAAACATGATTTGTGAACCATTTTGTTTTGCGTGATGATTTTCTGATTTTATTCAATAAAGCTGAATTTATTCAATAAAGCTGAATTTATTCAATAAAGCTGAATTTATTCAATAAAGCTGAATTTATTCAATAAAGCTGAATTTATTCAATAAAGCTGAATTTATTCAATAAAGCTGAATTAAAAAAGGATTTTATTCAATAAAAGTCATAAAACAGACAACTAAAGGTTCTTGAACAATTAAGAAGAGACATTACGTCATCTTATGTGGCGTAACACCGGGTTAAGCCTAGAACAACTAAAATATTACTTCAACGTGGTTGTCTTGAGTTTTGCGTGAACGTGGAAACAGAAAGTGAAATAACATATGAAGAAGTGTTTCCGCGGTATTTAGCAGGGCTTGAGCCTGCAATCTTCAGAGGACGGGTAAAACATTACACTATGGTCTTACCAGCGATCAGTTGAGGAAAGACTTATCCCCTGATGGGAGTTTCCACCTGTTTACTAGACTGGTGCTCTAACCATCAAAGCTACGGCGCCTCCGTTGATCACTGTCTAATAATTTTCCTTATGGGATGGAATATTTGGTGTTAGAGAAAGGCTAATTTTAGCGATAGGCTGGCCAAACATGTAAGAACTTTATAGTGCGTTTAACACCAACAATAATAAAAAATATGGAATGGTGGACGGACATAGCAAGGCTATGCCGTATGAAAACATCCTAATTCTGATAATACATGTTTGCTGAACGCTTTTCATAAAGCAGTCCAACGAACCGGTGTTGGTCAGTTTTAGACGCTAGAAAGCTTAAAGCAGCTTTTACACCCAAAGCATTGCTCAGGGATCATTAACTTCTCACATAACCAGTAGTCTCCGTGGCGCAATCGGTAAGCGCGTTCGGCTGTTAACCGAAAGGTTGGTGGTTCAAGCCCACCCGGGGACGTGGTTTTACGTTTTATTTTCAAATCAGTTCTTTCCTTGTCACTTATTTCTCTTGCTCATTTCTCGTTAAAATATACTAACCGTTCTGTTAGGTGGCTTTGCGTTCACATGCTTCGTGTTAGAAATCAAGTTACATCCTTACCATTTAGCTGAAAAAGACAAAATAGCCTGGAATACCCTAGTTTCCATGTTTTACAATGTTAAGTTAACACGTTGTTTGACTTTTGATTTATTATTGATTTGCGTTTAACAGTTTAAGGCATAGCCGTTAAAGTCAAATAATTATCCTTTGATCCATAAGTGAAACAGTTTTGACCACGCATTCGGTTTATAAATATAGAATAATTCATGGAAAGTGCACGCCTACGTTGTTTACACACGAGTTGTGGCGTATCAGAAATCGAACAAATGAGATTTCTGATACAAAACAACGAGTGTGTAAACACCGTACAAAGCATTTTCCATGTGGTATTATGTTTGTTATATACATACTGAGATTGAACACCCTCCTTAAATTATGGCAAGCTTTATTTAAACAAATGTGGTCAAACAACAATCACTGAAAGAAAGCAGCTTCGTAAAAATGGGATACTGGCTCAGATAAAATCCAAAAGTTATGAATCCAAAAGTTATGAAACGTGGATAACAAAACGCCTTTCGCTCATGGCTTTCGCCGAGACAGGAACTTTCAATATTAACGATGGAAGAAATGCGAATAAAAACTATTTGCAAAGCGATGGCTTGTACGGTGTACAAAATGCGTTGTGTAAAGTCCAATAGTTATGAAATCAAAAGTTATGAATCGTGGATAACGAAACGCTTTTCACTCATGGCTTTCGCCGAGACAGGAACTTTCAATATTAACGATGGAAGAAATGCGAATAAAAACTATTTGCCAAGCGATGGCTTGTGCGGTTTACGAAACCGCGCCAACCAGCCTTGAATGAAAACTTCACCTTGCCGTACGACTCACAAGTGAAAAAACATGATACGCGGCTCCTGATTGGACGTATCGCTTTTCTCACATGTGGGAAAAGCGATACGCGACATTTGATTGGATTACATAGGTTTGCGAACGAAAATTTACTCTGCGGCTTTTCAGTGTGTAAATCTCAGTATGTATATAAGAAGTACGTTTTCCTTGCTTACCTGTTGAACTGTTTGCTGAACCGCTTGTTTTTCTTTAATCAGGAAACAATTTGCTTCGATAATGCCACAGAAGTTATGTCGTTTACCAATTGAACTCTAAGTTTTTTCATTTTAGTTCTCTTCCACGCAATGGTTATGAATCTTTCGAAATTGCTTGCGTATCACGTAATTACTTTTTTTTTAGATCGAATAGACTTGTAGTCCAGCCAATTGATGAGGGTGAACCATTTTCCGCGAAGCAATCTCTGCTTATGGGCTCCTAATATTAACTATTCATAAAATATAATCTAAATTTCCAAGATTGTGTTCCGTTTTGTTGGCATGGAGGCTTCCAATGGTCTCTCACGTAGCACAAATGATCAGTTGGAGGATCTGTTTGGAACCAAAGGTAATCTTTGCGTTGATGAGCTACTATAATGAGCAGGACATATTAAAATACGTTTAAATTTTTTGATAATAGGTAAGTATATGATTTCTGTAGTGTAATGGTTATCACATCCGCCTTACACGTGGAAGGTCGCAGATTCGAGCACTTTCAGAAACATTTTTCTTAGAAAACCTTGAGCAAAAGGGAAGGACGGCCGCCCGAGGCTTGATTTTATTTCTAGAGAAAAAAAGTAGCCGAGGGGGGTTATTCTCTTATGTAGCACTCTTCAGAGGTTTGTCCTTGCCCTAAGGGTCCCCTATACTTTTTGCGCGAAGTGTGATTAGGAGATTTTTTTCCCTTGTGAATTGCGATTCGATATTTTTTATTCGTGAATCGCGATAAAAGATGATAAGCTCTTTTCATGTCAACGTGAACGAATATTTTGATTTAGACGTGATCCGTAAATTAAGAGCTGAATTAAACATGATTCATGAACCATTTCTTTTTGGGTGATTAGTTTCTGGCTATTATGCACGTTTTTTTCTCGAACGGTTGTGATTAGGCTTTAAAAGGAGCCCTTTCTGGGTTTCGACTGGAGATGGACTTCATTCGGAACGATAAAAGTCATATAACAGACCACTAAAGGTTCTTGAACAATCAAGAAAACACATTACCTTCAGACTCCACCACTGAGCTACAGGGCTACCATGGTTGCGCTGGGTCATCGCTCAGCCCAGATGTGACACGCGTTCTGCATACTGCTAGTATCAGCAATGTTGAAATAGTCATGTGTGTAAAAAGATTAAGAAATTTGATAAAATCTGAGCTTGGTAATGAGATAAAGAAAGACGTTTTTTGGTGTAAACATGAGCTTTCGAAAATAAAAAGTTCTGAGTTCCCTTGGGGAATCAAGTTTTCTTTGGTTGAACTACATTCTTCCATTATAATGTTGACTTGTGCTTGAGAATATTCAGACAGATGCCACTTATTTAACTCGATTTGGAGTGTTAATGATTTTCTGGTTGTTTCAAAGGACGTATGCTCTCTTTCGGTCGTTCTTGTTTAGGAACCACCTCTTGCTACCAGTACGCTTAAATGCAGGCAATGAGACAAATTACGAAAGTGTACTAGATGCAAATAAAAAAGTGATAAAACAAAAGGCGCCGATGGGAGATGAACCCATGACCTCCTGTTTACTAGACAGGCGTTCTTACCATCTGAGCTATGGCGCCTCCGTTGATCATTATCTGTGTTCTAATTTGGTGTTAAAGTGGGGCTAAATTTGAGGTTAGAACTGGCCAAACATTTATAAACTTTATAGTGCGTATAACAAAAAAAAAAAAAGAAAAAAACCAAGGAATAGTAAGGTTATGTTATGGGCATAGTAAGGTTATGTTATAAAACTGTTCTAATCATGGTAATACATGTTTGCCAAACGCTTCTCATAAAGCAGTCCAACAAACTGGTGTTTGTCGATTTTAGACGTTAGAGATCTTCAAGCAGTTTTTACACCAAACTATCAGTACTTCATTACATGACCAGTCGTCTCCGTGGCGCAATGGGTCAGCGCGTTCTGCTGTTAATAATAATAATATTAATAATAATAATAAAGCATTTATATAGCGCTAAGCTCGACTAGTTCTCTGTAGCGCTTTACAAAATTATAGACTAATTAACATAGCAATTAAATTATAAAAATTCGTAAATTAAAAGCGTCTTTGAACAAGTATGTTTTTTAAGGTTCTTCTTGAAAATTGCAACAGATTCAGATGTTTTCAGGGAATATGGTAAATCGTTCCAAAGCTTGGGACCGGCAATGGAGAAGGCAAGGTCACCATAGTTCTTTCGAAATGTTCTTGGAACCATCAGAAGCATTTGTGATGACAAACGTAGTACACGAGAGCCATAATTCCTTTGATGCAACAGTTCAGCAATATAAGTTGGAGCTAAGCCATGTAAACCTTTATAGACAAGTAGAAGTATTTTAAAGATAATGCGATACTTAACAGGTGGCCAATGAAGTTTCTTTAATGCAGGTGTAATATGTTCCCATTTCTTTGTCAAAGTAATCACTCGCACAGCAGCGTTCTTTATAGACTGTAGCTTGTTAATCATATATAGTCAGGTAATCCATAGAGAAGGGAATTGCAATTATCCAATTTAGATGTAATGTAAGCATGAATCACAATTTCAGCAGTTTCCGGAATGAGATATTTTCGTATCTTACTTATGTTCCTTAGGTGATAGTACGAAGCTTGACAGACTTTTTTAACTTGCTCATCCATTGTTAGATGTTGATCGAAAAACACTCCTAAATTTCCTGTAGATTGAGCTGGGCTAATCCTTTCATCACCAACTTCAAAAAAAATTGAGTACAGGAGATTGACGAAACCTGGAACTGATGAGTAACAATTCAGATTTATCTTGGTTGAGCTTCAAGCTGTTCAATATCATCCATGAGTCAATGTGTTTTACACACAATTCCACTTTAGATTTAACTGTTGATAGTCCATCTTGCGGACTTGACAAGAAAGACACATAAATTTGCGTGTCATCAGCGTATAAATGATATTGTAGACGGCCATAGCTCTTTAAAATATCAGCTATTGGAGAAGTATATGGTGTTGATCGAAAGGTTGGTGGTTCAAGCCCACCCGGAGACTTGATTTTACATTTTATTATAAATCCTTAACCGTTCTGTTAGACGGCTTTGGCGCTCACACGCTTCGTGTTAGAAATTAAGTCACATCCTTACCACTTAGCTTAAAAAAAAAAAAAACCAAATAGCCTGGAAGATCCTATTTTGCATATTTTATACATGTCCGTCAGTTACGTGATGTACGCAGCCAAAATCCTAACAGAAAAGCTAGTTTCATCGGTGAGATTGATGGCAGAGGCGTGCTGACTTATTTGTGGGTTTCTACCTGAAGTAGGTTCGTACAGCTCCTCATTCAAACTACCATGCCAGGTGCTGGGTAAACTTTGAAAAGCCGTTTGCTACGACAATACCTCCTGACATTCCCAAATGGCCGACATAAGATCTTAGAGTTTGGTAGCTTTTTTTTGTTTTTTTTTTTTAATAGGAATGGCTCATTCCTTTCTTTAGAGCCTTCTGGCCGAGGGTATATTTGAGTTCTGGTTCCACAGTAGAGCGGAGCTGCTGTCATTCTTGAATAGCGATTATGGTATTTTCAGTGATCATCTTTGCGGATTCTTCGTCAGATTAACAGCCCATTTTTAAGTCTTACTATACACTCCTTTTATACCCAAAGATACGACCCTAAGTTAAAAGAAGTTGTCATTCAGACTTGAAAAAAGCTCCGAAGTGCGTTACTGATCAATGGGTCAGTAACGCTAGTCTCTCCGTGATAATTCTGGTAGATGTGACTTGCCACCTGCTTTTATGACAACGATGAATATCCTCTTCTCATCCATATTAGGTATGTCTGGCCTGTTGGTCTAGTGGCATGATTCTCGCTTTGGGTGCGAGAGGTCCCGGGTTCGACTCCCGGACAGGCCCGTGGGGTTGTACTTTTGAAAAAAATCTTCCAAATCAGACCGGCAATTCGAACTTCCTTAAGAAGAATTTATGGCGACTAAACTACCATATGATATATTTCTCAATTTTTTTCTTTTGAAGTTTGCAAAATTTTGAGAACATACACGGATGAAGGGCTTGGAAACTGAGCAGAATTTGAAATCGCCATGATAAATGCGATAACTCGACGCGTTAAATACAAGATATGCTGCAGATATGCGAAAATATGATGGGATATCTATCCGCGGTTATTATCTGTTCCGAGACGCGAAGAATTGTTCGAAAGCGAAGCTCGAGGAAAACTGTGAGCTTCGAGGAAAAGATAATGTTTAAGGTCAAATATACGAGCATATTTTCGCGCCAAATAGAGGCTATTGTGTTTAGTGTCCTTCAAATATTTCTACTGTTTCTTATGTTGAGTAACATTTCAAGCACAGATTTCTCCGTATTGGACGTCACTTGGTGTATATCCTCTATTATCCCCCCAGATTTACTCGGGTGGGGGGGATATTTGGAGAAGTGATGCGTTTTGACCAATCGCGCGCGAGCAAAAATTTTTGTTGGATTATAATTCGTAATAGAGCCTATGACTTTATAATTTTATTCCAGGGTGGTTTCTGTAGTGTAGTGGTTATCACATCCGCCTAACACGCGGAAGGTCGCAGGTTCGAGCCCTGCCAGAAACATGCAAAAGCGCAGTGAACTGACACGTATCTTGAATTTTAATCAGCGTCTTGTTTATATCTGCCTTTTGCATAAAATTTTTTCTTTCACTTCCCCTGAAGAAGGTCTGTGATTGCAATCGAAACGTCGGGAACATTTTTATTATTACTCATCTCAGAAACGCTTTTAACCACCAGTGTAACTTAATTTGTATTTTCAAATCTTTTTTAATATACCCACCTGGTGGAAAAACCAATTTTTAATACATTAGATGCTTTTATAAAGGTTCATGTCAAAATTCGTGGATTCGCATCTTTTGCAGTTTAGGATATATCATCTCTCAGCTCTTCAACAAATAGAATCTATGTTGCCCTGTAATATTTTGAACTCTCTAGGAAAACGCTCTACGCTTTTGAAACACCGCGACTTAGTGACTTGTGTTGTTGCCTAGACTCCTTTGAGGCAATTAGGTTGTGATAGCCTGAAAGCGCATCACAACCTATCTGCATTGAATGCCAACTGATGAGGGTAAACCATTTTCCACGAAGCAATCTCTGCTACCAAATCCAACTTTCTGCGCTTGTGCTCATATCAAAATTTGTGCATAGACACATGGGCTCCCAGTATGAACTATTCATAAAATTAAGATTTTGATTTCTAAGATTGTGCTCCGTTTTGTTCGCGTGGAGGCTTCCAGTGGTGTCTCCCGTAGCACAAATGATCAGTTGGAGGATCTGTTTGGAACCAAAGGCAATCTTTGCGTTGATGAGGCACTTTAATAAACAAGGTATATTAAAATACGTTCAAATTTTTTGATAACAGGTAAGCATCTGGTTTCTGAAGTGTAGTGGCGCATCTTACCGACAGCACTCTCGCTCTATAGGATGACCGTACACTCAACACCCCGATGCCCACATTGCAACGCTGTGGAAAACATGGAACACCTTATCCTCGATTGCCCCAATCTACACCACTTCTGGGCCCTGATAAACACCTAGGCTGAAAACATCACACAACAGCAACTAGCCATCAATTTAACAATGAAACTTTTTGGATACACCCACACCAAGAATGACACTCTCAACAGACAACCAAACTCGGACCCAACCCACAATCCAAAGAAGGGGATGGGTGACCGAGAACCAAGAAAGAACCAAGAGACTGCAAGCTTTCCCTCCTGGCAGGTACTCACTTATCCAACCAAACAATACAACTTCGAAATACTTACAAGATCCAAGCGGCTTGAACAAGAAAGCTTCTAGAACCCTCACCGGATGCCAAGTACACTTAAACGCAGACAATGAGACAAACTACGAAAGTGTGCTAGATGCGAATAAAAAAGAGATTAAAACAAAAGGCACCGATGGGAGTTGAACCCATGACCTCCTAACCTCCATCTGAGCTACGGCGCCTCCGTTGATCACTATTTAATAATTTTCTTAATTACACGACTCGGTCAGTCAGAGGGCCATTAACTAAAATCAACCAATCAAAATGCTCTATTGCCGGTCAATATTCTCTCAGTATTGGACCGGGCACTGTCCCGAATGGTCCCGAATGATACCGCACTTGTGTCCCTTTGAACTTCACTCGTATAATAAATCTCTTATTAACCAAGCTTGCTCGGGACCATACTGGAAGAATATCGGCCCTCGGTCTTTTTTGTGCGGACCTCGCTGCGCTCGGTCCGTACTGTCAAGACCTTGGGCCGATATTCTCCCAGTACGGCCCTCTCGCTTGGTTAATAAAATATATGTATCAGATGGAACTTTTGGTGTCAAAGTGAAGCTAATTTTAAAGATAGAACTAGCCAAACATTTAAGAACTTTATAGAGCGGATAACAAGAAAAAAGAAAAAAAAAATAAAAGAAAGAAACCAGGGAATGGTAGACCATAGTTAGTGGAGGGGCATAACAAGGTTATGCTATAAAACTCTTCTAATTCTATTAATACATGTTTGCTTAACGCTTCTCATAAAGCAGTCCAACCAACTGGTGTTTGTCATTTTTGGACGTTAGAGAGTTTCAAGCACTTTTTACATCCAACAGATCAATACTTTATTGAATAAGCTGTCGTCTCCTTGGCGCAATCGGTCAGCGCGTTCTGCTGTTAACCGAAAGGTTGGTGGTTCAAGCCCACCCGGGGATGTGATTTTGCATTTTATTTTCAAATCCTTAACTGTTTTGTTAGATGGCGTTGGCATGGAATACACTATTTTGCATGTTGTATAGGCTGGGCGTCATTACATGTCGGTCAGTTATGTGATGTACGCACCCTAAATCCTAGGGGAGAAGCTTGTTTCATTGGTGAGATTGATGGTAAAGGCGTGGTCTGACTTATTTGTTAGATGGCTTTGGCGCTCATATGATACGTGTTAGAAATCAAGTCACATCGTTACTATGAGCTAAAAAAGAAATATCCCCATTTCCATGTCTTGAAGGTTGGGTGTCATTACTTGTCTGTCAGTTATGTGATGTAGGGACCCTAACTCTTAATTTGAATATATCAACAAAGTTGAATTGGTGAATTGGCCACCGTAACGATTACAAAAGCTGACGTTTCGAGCGTTAGCCCTTCGTCGGAGTGAATAGAGGAATTGTGGGTTGTGTGTGCTTTTAAAGGCAGAAAAAAAAACTACGTGATTGGTGGAAACATGGCAATGAGAAAAACACTAATAAATTAGTGGAATGAAAGCGTTCGTTGATACCGGTGGGATTTACACTGCCAGTTTGAAAGATGAGCTTTTGTCTAAGAGTTTTCCGGCTTTCCGTGCTACCTAAGTGTAAGGAAAGACCGCGACATGGAGAGGAATGACAAGGACACATCGAAACCAGTCGCTAGACATTTTAATTTACCTAACCATTCTAAGCAACACATGGCAATCTTTTAAACCGGCAGTCTAAATCCCACCGGTATCAACGAACGCTTTCATTCCACTAATTTATTCGTGTTTTTCTCGTTGCCATGTTTCCACCAATCACGTAGCTCCTTTTTCAGCCTTTAAAAGCACACACAACCCACAATTCCTCTATTCAATTCGACGAAGGGCTAACGCTCGAAACGTCACCTTTATAATCGTAACGGTGGCCAATTTACCATTTTAACTTTGTTGATATATTCAAATTATCCCGTTACTCGCACCGACGCAGCCCCAAACAGTTTCTTTAGAAACTATCAGCCCTTATTCTTTATGGAGAAGCTTGTTTCATCGTAGAGATTGTTCAGTGGTAGAGGCGGGTCTGACTTATTTGCGGTTTTCTACTTGAAGTAGATGTTGGTTCGCGCAGCTCCTCTTTCAAACAACCTTGTCAGGTGCTGGATAAACTTTCCGTTTCTGCAACGATACCTCATGGCAATCCTGGATGGCCAACCTAAGATCTTGGAGCTTGGTAGTTTTTCTCTTGATCGCAATGGCTCATTCCTTTCTTAAGAGCCTTCTATCCGAGGTTATATTCAAATTCTGGCCCACCGTAGAGCGAAGCTCCCGTAATTCTTGAATAGCGATCACGGTTTTTTAAGTGATCATCTTTGATTCTTCATCAGATTAACAGCTTGTTTTTAAGTCTTACTGTACACTCCTTTTATACCCAAGGATACAACCCTAAGTTAAAGAAGTTGTCATTTAGACTTGAAAATGCTCCGAAGTGCGACTTTGACCAACAGGCCACTAACGCTAGCCTCTCCATGATAAGTCATGGCAAAGGTGTTACACCACCTGCTTCTATAACAAAAAAGAATACCCTTTTGTGAACTTTCATTAAGATGTCCGGCCTGTTGGTCTAGAGGCATGATTCTTGCTTTGGTTTCGAGAGGCCCCGGGTTCGACTTTCGGACATTCTCGGCTGGTTGTACTTTTGATAAAACGTTTTAGAAGTCAACAAACCGGCAAGTGAAACTTCCTTTAAGAAAACTTATGGCGACTGCATCACCTAATGTTTCATATTTCATTTTTTTTTTCGTGTCCCTGTTCTTCAAGAGCCCTTAACTTTCCAAGGAGAGCTCTCATTTTCTTTTGTGTATCTGTCAAAGGTACCAAACTTGGAGCACAACCTGGGCACAACCTTAATTCAATTTCTTGGTTGTTAATACTCGTATCCATTGATTTAAACGCAGGAAAATCCAAAAGACTTCGGAAGATCGGCTATTTTGGCTTTTTTTCCAACTTGGGTGTAGTAAACTGAGAACGATATGGTGCAGGCCATATTGAAATAGTTATAAGGATGCGTCCTTCCGCTTTACATGCGAAGGGACGCCGGTTCGAACCCTGTCAGAAGCAATTTTTTCGAAAAACTCTTCTTCAAGCAAGAGAGTCCTAGTCAATGCTTTACTTTTATTCCAACGAAAAAAAATGGGTCAGTGGCATTGACCCTTCAGATGTTTATTATCCATCCCCTCCCATGGTTTATTCATTTCTGTAGATCCTCACTTGTCACATATTGGCCTTAACCCTTTCACTACCAAGATCTCATTGATAATTCTCCTTAGGTTCGCCATACATTTCTAATGATGCTGGTTTTGAGAATTTGGTGTTGGTCGAATAATAATTCACTGACTGATATATTTCTTTATTCTCATAACATGTCTGCTCGACATTGTATTGATATTGTACGAAGAAACTCTGTCTTGGTCACTCATGGGAGTTTAAGGGTTAATCAATATCTTTAGGCAGTAGTCATGCCTCCCCTTGGCTGGCTAGGGGCTATTATTAACTGTTCTGTTTTTTGTTTTATGTGCCACTCCTTGGCTGGTTAGGGGTTATGATTATTCTTTTGTTTTTTCGGTGTGCCTCCCCTTGTCTGGCTAGTGGCTATTATTATCTGTTCTGTTATTTGTTTTGCGGGCCACCCCTTGGCTGGCTAGGGGTTATGATTAATCCTTTGTTTTTTGGTGTGCCTCCCCTTGCCTGGCTAGGGGCTATTATCATCAGTCTTTTGTTATTATCATACGAGTAAGTTTTATTCTTAGAGAGTGTGTGTCAATTTTTGTGAGGTGGGGTTCGATCCTCCAGTGAAGTTGGTGTCTGGTGACCCTCAGTTTATGGTGGACCCAACCCTATGTCCTTGCACTCCCGCCTTGGGTTGGATCAGACTGTTCGGTCGGCAGGCATTGCACCGCCCTCACGGGAGCCTGGCCGTCCACCTCAAATATAAAAAAACTGTACACCACTCGTATGCTTGTACCTAACGTTAGGCCCCTAAGTTAAAGAAGTTCTCAAACAGACGTGAAAAATACTCCTAAATGCGACTCTGATCAAAAGACCAGTTACGCTAGCTTATCAACGTCAGAGTCGTGATACAAGCGTTTATCCACCCGCTTTTATAACAGCAATAGATAAAATACCCTTTTCACTTTAATTATGTCTGGCCTGTTGGTCTAGTGGCATGATTCTCGCTTAGGGTGCGAGAGGTCCCGAGTTCGACTCCCGGACAGGCCCGATCTTCGATACTTTTGGAAAAGCTTTTAGATGTTATCAAGCCAGAAGGTCAAGCTTCCCCTGGAAAAAATTTATAGCGAGTGCATTACGTATGCGTTATTGACCAAGCGTGAGGTCGAGATGGCTGAATATTGGCTAAGTCCGAGAACGACTCCATCTCAGACATTGCAAAAAAATTACGATGTTTGTAATTCCGCTCCACGCAATGACTTTCTTGCGCGGATCTAGGCGGGTAATCTCGAGCGGGCAGGATGGGCCCATCTTGCGCTCTCGGGTAGCCAATCATAACACAGCATTTGCTTCATGATGCCCACGGGCACTGCTAGCGATATAATAACATTTGTGATACACCTCATTGTGTATTTGTTTCCTTGTTCTTCAGGGGCCCTAATCCATTCCGTTTTCTTTTTCAGTGAGAGCTCTCATATTTGCTATCGAAGAATCGCATTATGCTTCTGAAAGGTAGAAAGTGGCTGAACTCGGGAGTTTGAGTTGTACTTTATACGACTTTTGTGCATTATCAATCAGGGGAGGTGACGTTAGTGTGGCTTTTGTCCATTTTAATAATATATTAAGAGTCAAAATTAATTTCCATTCATCTTACTTTCCTTTGCGTGGGCAAATGGATCAGCAGGAGCCCATTACCCGGAGCTTCCATCTCAGTTGTACCCTTGAGTCAACCCTGTCCCGCTTCTTTTTATTTTTAGAACTGAGATATTTGCGGGGATTCTTTAATCTTTCCGCGCTTTCCGCCATTATTGAAATAATTTCGTGCGAAGTGCAAGTGACACAATAGAGACATAACGCAATAGAGACGACAGCTCTCTTATGATTGGCTATTATAAAAACACCCACGAAAACCACCGGGGGAAGTGCTTCTAAAAATATAAAGATACGGGACAGGGTTAGCTCAGAGGGTCAGTAGGGAAGATGGAAGCTTCGGGTGATGGGCTCCTGTGGATCAGTCATTATCCATCGCTAGGGGAGGGGGTGGGGAAGCAGATTTGTTGGAGGGATTACATGGTTTTAATGGGGTAACGGAAGGTGCATCAGTCGTCTATAACAGAATTTTAAGAGGATAATATAAAATTCACTGCTAATAAAGAATACTACAAAGCCTTTGAGGGGATCAGGTAAATTCTTCTGTGCCACAACCAAAATCCTCTGACCCATCCCCCCCCCCCCCCCTCCCCAGCCGACAAACAATGACCGGTCCCTTAAGAGAAGGACAGGTTGAAATAAAAAACCGACATATTTTATTGTTGAACTCACGAATAATAAGCTACACGACCCAAGAGGTTTTACTTTTCTATCTTCGTTCCGAATAAAACTCGAAAATTGTCTTGATTCGGGTCTAAAAATTCTCAGGCTGGTGCTTCAGCTAGAAACTTATCTTACGAAAGAGAGGATATCGTCCTCTTTTGTCTCATATGCTTTTGTAGATTAAAAAAAAACAGAGTAAAGAACTGAAAAAATCGGAAAATTAATGAAAAATATGTCTGTTTCACAGTTATCGAGAGCGATGTTGTAAAAATAAAACGACACGGGCATTATAGTCCCACAGTTTGGATAAATTCATTCGTTCCACTGCACCTAGCAAATGGTGACATGAAGAGCTTTACAGGAAGTTACGAATCACTGTCGGGATCCAGAAGTGGACTTCTGATTGCGATCGTATTCCAGGTCATTGCTGTAGACACAATAAAACGAAAGAGTTGGGAGATAATGGCGAGTGCTACACACAGGGAGAGCCACAATGGGAAGAAAACAAGAACAGAGATCTCAATCCATTCCATGGCTTTTAAGTACCGTTTGCTCGGTCCATGGCGGCTTGTACTAAATGAGACAAGAGTGGCCTCTGGAATGTTGATTAGCGAAATGATAACTAATGCAAAGAGGGATACCGTTTCGGTGTTGTTGGTGACGGTGTTGCGGTAAGGGTTCTTGCACAGATGGTGGATAAGAATGAGAACACAAAGTGCAGCCATGAGCACTAAACACAGCATTTCATCGTCAACAAACGCACGGCAAGCAAGGAGTATTAAACGACGGCCAATCAAAACACTCTCCCAGTATAAAGTTCCATCATTTTCGTCGTTTGGTGGGCGAAACGGTCCTTGTAGTACTTCTAAGACAGGTTTGCTCACAGTCTTCCCTCTTACTAGCGATGCCTTGATGTTCGCCCTCATTTTGATTCTTATGAACCAGTATATCAGGAACGGCAGTGGCATAATGCATGCTCCGAGGAATTCACTTGTCGAAACCTGTCCTCGATAAAGGTGAAAAGAACCGAAGTAAAGAACAAAGAAGAAAGGCACCACGAATACTATAACGTAAGCCAGTAGTGCATATTGCCACCATTGCCAGCATGTAACAGTTCCATCGAGGTAGAGACGCTTTTCAGAACCAATAGGAACGCATCGCAAAAGCTTCAAAGATGTTTCTGCTAACCGTTCGTATCCAAGAAGCAGTATCTCTATGATTGTCGCCATGTATCGTTGAGGAGAAGGGACTGCCTTTCGTCGTAAAATGTTGAAACTAACGTGTAACCAATATATGATGAAAACTTCTGTCATGGTGGCAAAAACTGTTCCAGACTGCATCAACTCCTTAGTCACTGCTGTAAGGCCAACAAAAGGACATCCCGCTATTTCTTTGAACATCCGAAATCGAAAATTGAAACCTGCTATGATTACAGATATGAAACTTATTTTATGGAGCAAGTCGTCGGTGGAACCAACAGTCAGTACCTCGGCAGCTTGATAGAAATAAAAGACAATTTTGAGATAACCGCTGTCCAGGTGCTCACCGACACCACCTAAGTCTTCCCTTACCATCCTATGTTCCTTTTTCCTAAACCAGAATATTTGTTTTTTGAGAAAATTGAAAATTGGTGGTTTGATTAAAAGGTATGTAGCAAGGCTAGTTGTTGCCAGTATTTTAATGAACCAGTACATGCTGTTACTGCACTTTTCGTTCGCCAGGCAATCGGTAGAAAGAAGAGTCTCACCAAATCCTGGAGCGCAAGAACCGCATAAGATACCGGTTCTGTTTCCAACACACTCGTTATATTCTGCAGAACCAGTAGCTGGACTTTGACAATAACTGTTGGGACAAGGAATAAACTCGAGCTCATGCAGTCTTTTAGTACTTTGATGTCCCCAGAAATTTTCGTCCGCAGTTATGATTCCAGTTTTGCAAGTGGCCCCAAATGGACATTTGTAGCACTTAATCTTGTCGACTACAGCTAAACCACGTGAACGTCCTCTTTCAAGGCTGTAATAACCAGGAGCACAAGTCCAGCACAAAAATTTTAGGCTGGTGACATTAAGTTTGCAAAACTTTTTCATGTTTTCAGATGAAGAAAAATGAGTGGTATTTTCAAGCCAAAGCTGGCTTCCTCTGTTGCACTGAATGCTTGTATTGTTGTCCATGGAAAAGTATCCTCCACTAGAAATATAAAGCACAGGATATGGACTCCATGTAGATACAAATGAAGTCATGGACGTGTTTTCAAATTTCATTGGCCCTCCACTTTCAGAATACAAAAGTATTGCTTTAGAGAACGAACGATTTCCCAGTTTCAAACTTTCTTTTGTTCTGACGAAAAAGCAGTCTTTGAAAAGCACTTGACCCGTTCCATACGCAGAATAAACATGACCTGCTTGTTCAATACCAAAATTGTCTTGGAAGACACAATTTTGAAACATGGTGTTTCCGTTAGTGATGGACACTGCACCTGCCATGATACCCATATTATCTTGAAATAGGGTATTTTCAATTACCACGTCACACCCGTACGTCCACAATGGGTGAGTATTGTTTGTGGTATTTCGTTGCACACATCCGGATTTTAGCGGTGTATCAAGGGCTGTGATGATTGATAATGCGCCAGTTGCCGTCTCATAGAAATAGGAGTCAGCTGAAACACTACTTCGCGGCTTTGGCCACTTTTCACGATAGAGACAGGCACAGTTTCTAAACGTGGACCGTCTTATCCACAGTGTTTTACGACCGCGGAAGAAAAGAGCAAAATTAGTGGATGGCCTGTACTCAAAAGTATTGTTTTCTAGGCCGATAACCGCCTCAGAGATATTCAGCTTTGTCAAAGACGGAATGTGGAAGTATATGGCATAGCTTCTGTTACGGGATTCTTTGCTGGTAAATACTGTGTTTTGAATCATGAGACGTAACGAGCTTGGGTCACGAAGACTAAAAAGCATATCATAAATATTATTTTTAAAACTACAATTATAGATAGAGATATCGACTGGGAAAACTTCTTGTGTAGGATCAGGTTTTGAAATTATTTTCAGTCCATAATGAGCATGCACCACCGATACGTTCACAAGTTTAAGTAGGTATTTGGGACTTATGAACAAAGCTGTTCCTGGTTTTGTCACATTGTTCGCAATCAACGTGTCCACAATGGTAACGTTTCCTCCATTTGAATTCGGCGTTTTCATTAAAATCGAGCTTCCTTCATTATCCCTAAAGGAACACTTCGTAACAATTATGGCTGTTTTACCATTTCCTATTTCCGTTGTTATATGCAAAGAGCTGCTTATTTTATGGACGTTGTTCATCCACTGGGACTCTGTAATTGTTATCACACCACTTTTTAAACATAAGAAGACAATTGTGCATTTGTGGACTGCCTTTCCACGACAACCAGCGATATTTACATTACTGATCGTCAAAAGCATCTTGGATGGACATGATGCATAATGTTGTCGTTGTAAAGGTGGCTCTCCTACTGCAAGTGCACAACCAGTCTTTAAGGCCTCACAATGTTTAAATTCAACGTTGCTGAATTTTGCAATGAAAGTTCCATTTGGAGCATTAGCAAACACACAACCGCCCAAGATAGCTCCATTTAAGGTAAAATTGGTATTTAAAACGTTTAAAAGTGCTGCAATGTTTGCTACCAGTAACAAACCGGCTCCATTTTTCAGAGTAGTGTTACCAGACTGCCCAACGATTTTAGAGTTACGAATTGTCACGTTAGCCTCATTAGACTGAATTGCCATACATCGGAAGTCAAAGTTTTGGATGCACTCTATGTTATTGAAACTTACGAGAGTTTCTCTTGTAACTGAGTAATAAAGACTATCCGCACCAAATTTGCTGGCCACTTCCTGCGAAAGTGACTGGGTGTTGTAGAGCAAGCGAATGTCTTTGTAAGTTTCCTCCGTCACAGCTGATGAAGCATTTAAATTCATGAAATAACCATAATTCTTTGAACATGTTATATTCTGAAAAGAGGCAATGATTCGGGTGGATATAGCGTCTACTTTCGCCTCGGATGTTGCTTTGATTACTCCACTATCACCCACGCTTCTCTTTCGTAATCCATTTCTCATAAAGTGCGTTTCGAAAACTTTCATGGAGACAAAGGAAGTTCCGTTTTTACCCGTACTTAACAACGACAGCCTTATACAGAATACCTCATTGTAAAGGAATTTCGAGTATTGGATATTCAACTCAAAAGTCTTACTGTCCTGAACTTGAATGGTCAGCGCAGTCGAGGCGTTTTCAAACAAACAGTCACTGATCTTCGCGTTCAAGCTGTCAATGAATGTCAAAGCTGTTCGATCAAAGATTATTCCTGATAGCTCTATCACCGACGACTGCCTCTGGAAATTAATGCCGCGATAACAAGATACACGAGGCTTGAGATATGCGCCTTCAATTGCTACACTTTTGTTTATGTTGAAAACGGTGTCACTGTCCCCACAATCGAACGGATACTTTTTGGTACCAGTCCCATTTAAAAGTATCCTTCCACCCGAGGTCACCCTGAGAACGGCCAACTTCATCGATCGGCATGGCTCGTCTTGAGGCCCACAATTGACAAAGTCGCGTCCAAACGTGGAGACGTAAACTGTCTGGAGGTACGTATTAGCTAGAGACTCTGAGAATAAGAGACCAATTTTTCAATGTGGGTTACAAGAATGAACCTCCAATAAATTGCAACATTTGCCTGCGATGGCACGATTCTTAGAGAAATAGCCTCCTTTTCAAAAAGGAAACGATTTATTGGAGGACGGATATCGTTACTCGAAGTTTGGTAATCTAATGTAAGATTGGAAAGGAAGAATGGCCCAGAGATGTGTTACTAGTTGACGCGCTAACAATAGTTATCTAATTGTTATGAGTTTCATGATATAATCCAGTTCTCCGCAAAGATTTTCAGTTTTTACATAAACTGAATTTTCGTTCATCACAGACATTTTCCAAATTACTTTCGGTAATCTTAGATATCTCAACAACAGAATAAAAAATAAACAAAAAAAAATTAGTCACGTATACTGGTAAACTTATGGTAAAGTCAAGACCTAGAGAACGTTATTTCACTCGTCATTTCGTAATACAAATTTTAGGGTCATTAATCACTATCTAAACGAAGGAAATGAAAGATCTATCCCGTCGGCGAAATTTTGACTCCCAGTTTGAAAATAGATATTATACTATAAACTGTTCATCGCAAATTTGGGGCTTCGTCCAGATTGAAATGAGTAGTACATGTGTCGACTGCAAAATGAATACGGTGCTCCTTTTCTTCACTTTACTGAGATATATTATTTTGAATCTTTCTAAATACTGAAAGTCTATTCTAAGCGAAGAGAACATTATTGGAATTACTATCGTGTGATTATTATGTAGTGATGAAAACGTAGGCATTAACTAAACGATTAAAATATTAGCCTCGATTCTTGACTTTTTGTCATGTTTAGGTTGACTCATAACTCGATTTTAGAAGAGTCGACTTAGTCTAAACGATTTTTAATGAAATTTGGAACAAGATCAAAAATCAAAAATACGAGATTAATATTTCAAAGTAGCTAATCAGTCCCTGTTAAATAATTTCCTATGTAAAGGTTACCTCCACAAGCAAACAAGAAGGAAAAGATGAATGTCTCCACAACTAGAACAAGATTAGCCATCACATAATTTTTCCCTCAGCAGCTTCATAAACATTTAAACCATGTGGTGTATAAAAGTACTGACGAAAAGTGTTCGAAACTAAAATGAACGAAGCATAAGAAAGGATGCAAATTTTGTCTAGAGGTTTGTCAAATTCTTTTTTGTAGATTAGAAAATGAAACTGTTATCCCGTGCCAGAGTTTTGTCTTTTGTATTTGTTACCGTAGATATCCACAAAAAGGATCGAGGAAAATCTAATTTCGATTAGCCGGAAAGAACTGCGTATTATGTATCTCGAAGGTGGCCGGTTTTCGTACAGGGAAAAAAAACAGTGAAAGGGAAGATTCATTTTGAACAATCTTCCCTGATTTTCAAACTAAACACCTACTGTACAGTGAAACTGAAGTTTCAGTACAATGGATTAATTGATGATCATGCGGTAGCTAAGCATGAGCGAACTACGGCGAATCTGGCAGCTTGGTACTTCTGCTGAGAAAATTGCGTAGGCTCTGGGAAGTTTGATACTATACCTAACGATTTTTTTGACGTTCTGTTGCCACTCTTTCGACGCTCAGTCGATAGGCTGGTAGACAGCGTTTAGGAGTCGGACGATGGAATATTACTTTTCGCCAACATGCCCAGCGTCCCCCGGGTATCCATCAACGTTGTTGAACAGCCCGGTTGTTGAACAATTAACGGTTTATTACGCCATTGAAGTAAGACATTCGGCCGAAGCATGTCGTTCGTCCGTCAGTGATAAGTCAATCCGAATATTCCTCGATGCGGTTGAGTCGATTGTGCTCGTAACGCTGGCATATTATGCTCCTAGCGTTGCTCAAAATTTCTGAAATTTATACCCGAGTTATGCTCGTTTCCCTAAATTATGCTCCTCGTATTAAAATTATGCTACTTGATTTTAAGCAAAACAAAGGTAGAGCACCGGGGTAAACACGAAACAAACAGCAACTGATTACTTATCTGGTGAGTGAAGCCCATCATTTTAATAGACAAACAATGTGTCGTTACACGTTTCCCCTGCATTTGTTCCTCAGAATTGATAAACATACTGCTCAACATTTTTCAATCAATGGAGCTTCTGACTGAATTGAAGTTGGGAGTGAATCAATACAGTCAATTTTTTTTTTCTCAGCTCGTGAGCGGGCGGTATTCTACATATCCTGCAATCTGATTGGTTCCGAGAGCGGGCAGTATTCTCCCCATCCGGCCCGCTTACAGCGGGCGGTATCCGTTTCGCTCGAGTCCGGCTTTACAAAATATCTCAAGCTTCGTTGCAGGTTTTCACAAATATATCTCATTTTGCCGGTCGGGCAGAGTGTTCGAGCAAAGACTTCGGTCACGACCATTCGGCGATAAATAATACTCAGTCTTTCTTCTCTCTCGCTCTCAAATCACAATGACTTTTCTGCAAAAATTGTTTTCGAAATAAATTTGGTGGTACTAAATTTGTTTTTAAAACGATTGAAACGCGGCCTAAAAACAATTTTTATTTAATAATTCTTCACAAAAAGTAACTCAGAAAGTTACAACGAGAGGTGGTTGCAGTTAAAAGTTACGTTAATCAATCGGTGACTCTCATTCGTTAATATCCGAATTCTTTAACACAATTTGTTCGTTTGTGAAACGTTAAGCGAAGTTTTGAGTTCTTCTATAAATACACTTTCGCCTATTCTTTGCTAATCCCTTGAATTTGGACATTTCTACCGTAAATTTCCCATCAGAAACCGGAGGAATTTGATGAATAAAAGTCGCATTAAATCCACCTGTGTCTAGCTGGAAAGAGTCTCACTGACTTCAGCTTTTAAGTCGAAGAAAGACAGATTTACACACACCATTGCAGAAAACGAACAAACAGACTAACAACTCAAAACACACATTTGGATTCACTTACAATTTGACTTTCCGTGACATTTTAAAACGGAACAGAGGTAAATCTTCAAAGATTAATATTCCTTGGAAATAAACAATACCTTCCGTAAGATCTCTGACGGTTTTTTTTTTTTTAAGAGAAGATCGTCGCATTGTCATTTAAGGAGGCTCGAAAGGGTTTTTCACAATTAACAGCAAGTGCCAATCAGTAAAAGATATCAGGACTGTCAAACTTATCATCACGATAATGACTTTACATATGCATAACTAACACTATGTTAGGGCAATCTATCGAGGGGGCTCGTCAGGCATTATCTGTTGCCATGGCAACAGTACAGTAGTGCTAAAAGACCCTCTAAACCTCAGCTTGTGAAAGATATCTCAAAAACCAAGTCGGTGGCCTAGTTTTTTCTTTAAAATTTCTTAAAAAAAACTATCTAGTAGAACTTGAATTATTTAGGAAAATGCTGTTTTAAAATGTAAAATGTTTTAAAATGATGAAATTAATTTGCAGACAAAAAATCAGGGTAGGTCACCGGACTAATTCTCGAGATATTAGTTCATCAACTTAGCAAGGTTTATTTCCGGTTTTTGCAATTTTAGCTTACACTTTTATATCCGGTCACGCGTTTTAAACGATACCGCTGACTCAAGGGCTCATTTTCGCGAGGATGAGTCTGTGTCCGCGCGATTAATCGACAGATGCCCTCAGCGCGTTAAAAATCGTTCATCCTGAAGATGGATTCACATTGTTTTGTGATTTTAAAAGTGAGTCATCATTTGAGACTCAGACTGCTTACCGTTACGACAGTTGGAAATGAACTCCGGAGAGAAACTCCGGAGAGAATTCTCTAGCGGAATTCGATATTTCATGACAAGTTGATTCTGCAGATGGCGCCAATGCCAGTACTCCATATTGAGGCCGTTAATGTTGAGTTTCTCGTACAGAGATTGTAGTACGTATGACGCACGATCCTCGCAGTATATAGCGCTATTTAAGTAATAGCGAAAATCAGACCTGAAAAAAATCAGGCCTGTACGGGATTCGAACCACTGACCTCTGCGATACTAGTGCAGCGCTTTACCAATTGAGCTAACAGGCCAACTGGGAGCAGGCCGTTAAGTTGATTCGTAATAAACCCGTGAAAGTGATAAATCAGATACAATGAAAATATATGAACTTCATATATTTTGAACTGCGGTATTAGATACGTATGATGCACGATCCTCGCAGTATATAGCGCTATTTAAGCAATAGCGAAAATCAGACCTGAAAAAAATTCACGGGTTTATTTCGAATCAACTTAACGGCCTGCTCCCAGTTGGCTTGTTAGCTCAATTGGTAGAGCGCTGCACTAGTATCGCAGAGGTCAGTGGTTCGAATCCCGTACAGGCCTGAGTTTTTTCAGGTCTGATTTTCGCTATTGCTTAAATAGCGCTAAATACTGCGAGGATCGTGCATCATACGCATCTAATACCGCAGTTCAAAATATATGAAGTTCATATATTTTCATTGTATCAGAGATTGTAGTGTAACATGAGACAACCCAGCATCTGCCAGCTTCTGGACCATGTTTATCGAAAGATGAAGCTTTCCATCGAACGTCTGGATGGTATCTTGTCGCTGTTCCTAGAAGATAGCTTGATCGAAGGCCTCATTCGGCGATGCACATTTACCATTGACCGTATAATTGTTTGTGTGCAATTTGAAGTGGAAGAGTGAAAACAATTTGGAGTAAAAAGAATTTGCTTTGACGTCTTCCAGATTGTCAAGCAGAGCGTCAAACTCAGCGGAAATTAGGGTTTCATATACATCAGAAATTTGTTGGTCGTCACAGATTTCGCGAATTTCTATAATATTCGAGGTACTAGCGGTAGGAACAAGCCTTGGCTTCATTGTTCTTTTTTTCTATTTGCCACTGTCATGACCGTGAACCTTCATTATTCCTTTTTTTAAATGGAAAACAAAACAAATTTTGCAATCTTTTCTTAACAAATGCGAGTTTGCATTTTCGTCCGTTGTCATTTACAGTTTATCAAGGGAAATATCAACAATCTTTCTCACAAGTTTAAGATGAATATTTTATTTTAATTTTACTGTCTGTGGTTAAATTAGAATTAAAGTCTCATCTACATTTTTACGATCTCTTTTTTACTGAAAATTATGTTTATATTTATGGCGACATTTACACTTCTCCATTTCCGTTAATAAAACTGTCAATGTTTACAATCCCGGATCCAACAATGATTTCATTTTCCTTTTCATCTTCCGGTGAGTTTTTTAGGAAAGTTTTCGGTCATTTCGTTTTATTAGGAATCAAATTCAACGCGAAACAAATCGTAGCACTCAGAGGTATCCACTTAAATTTTTCGCGGACCAAAGAAGATCTACTCGACGCGACTTTATTGATGGGGTGTCGACTTCACCATCCTCCTTTCGCTCGTTAAATAAAATTTTTTTGACCACTTTCGGCAACGAACCTGCCATCCGAACATTTTCCTGCCTGCTTTCAAGAAGTCAACTTTCCATTTTTGTTTCTCAAAGAACCCCTTCCGCTGGAAACAATAGAGGTGCCGGCAATTTTGAAACGCTCCTGGCGGCCATGTTTGTTTACAACTCGCCCGCGGACCTGATCGCGCGCGCCATCGCTTATTTCTCTCGCAAGTAATTAGCTTGCGTGTATATTGGAATCCATTCTCCACGCGGTTAAAAAAACCCTTTAGAGCCTCCTTAAGGTGGCTCGTACCAGTTTCCTCGCGCGGGGAACAGATCACTCTTGCGTCACGCGCGAGAGAAACGTGCGAAAGAAGCGCGAGATTAAATGACGAAAATTTAAAACAAAGATGGCGGCGCGAGGATTTTTTTCTACTTATGTGAGAAGTTTACCTAAGAGCTTGTATTTGATGTGTTGAGCGGCCACTGTGAATGCAGGAGATAGAAACTAAGATTAAGAAGACGATTTTAGGAGAAGTAAAGGTTGCTTCACTTCACTTTTAAAAGAAATATTCAACCGATATGAAATCTTGCGACGACGAAAAAAGAAGAACTCAAGTGAAGGATAATCTACCTGAAGTGGAAGAAGACTTTGAAACTTCAAGGAAAATAATATGATATGGCCACAAGTCGTGTGTAGGATTTTTAAGATGAGTTCGGGAGGCTGTGTCTTTGACGGCTGTTTAATGATTTTCTTAGCAGTAAACGTGCTCGCGCGAGCACACGCAATTGTCAGCGGTAGCTAAAACAGATCATGAGCAAATGTCGATCTTCTAGAATCCAGATTTTTAAATGCGCGAGAACGCGCGTGGAAATTGCTAAACTCACGAAAGCTATTGCATGAAAACAAGTCCGGTGACCCCTTCTTTTTATTGTTCCAATATGATAATAACGTCGAAAGGAATCGTCAGAAAAAAACATAGAAAGTTCTACGGAAGGATATTTGCGATATGTGGGAATTGCCCTTTTTGTAGATTTTCTGAAATTCCGCTCCGTAGAATTTTTCAAAAATCTTTGAGCATTTTCCTTTTCAAGTGCCAAAAGCAATCACTGAAAAACATCAGGGGGTCACCAGGTTAGTTTTCGAATTATTTAAGTTACAAGCTAAAAAATGCGTCTGAATAAGCCTATGAAAGCGTTGCCATGGAAACTGCTAGTGACGAAATGACACTTATTTTTGGATAACCAATGATTATGTAATTCAACCCCGTAAAAGTGTTCAACTGGCCTTGGTCAGTCTTCCTGTTGTATTCTTTCAAAGTTACAAACCATCAAAAAGACGAAAACCGGTACGAGCCACCTTAACTCGTTTGTGTTTGTCAAACCAGCACTGTTGTTTATTCAAAAGCGTACGCTTTTTTTCTTCTTCAATTGACAGGTGTCACAAGGTGACAGTTACTTGTCAAAAAATGTTTCAAAGTTTGCTCGGAAGCCTTTTCAGTTACATTTACAAATTAAAAATATTTCGGTGAAAACTTTCTCTTTAATTTGAATAACGTCTGTATTCTTTATCATCCACTCGCTAACAAATTGTTAAATTTATGGAGGATTTTCCCGTAATTAAACTCGTAATTGTAGCCCTACATCATTTGGGTTCTTTTGGCAATCATTTTGTTATGTGTTAGAAAAAAATAAAAATGTTATTTACCAGCATAGGTCGGTCGGTATTGGGAAAAACTGTACCCTCTGTCTTGAGTACCGCCCTCGGCATCCAAAGCCTTGGGCACAGTTTTTCCCGATACGGACCTCCCGGCTGATGAACAACATATATTTATTGAGAATACTCTTTCTAAAGTAGCAGCTGAAGATTGTACAAGGAGAACCTTCATGACTGCAGACGACCAACGTGGCAATCGATCTCAGTGCTGTCGCCACCACTTCACTTTGTTTGCTTCGCAGGCCATTATGACGTTATGGGCAACAGCAACATAATTAGGCACTTCCGTGATTAAGCCATTTATTACGTGGTTCCTGGCCAAAAATGGAAATAATCGTAGGCCTTGTAAAGTTGCTGGCGTCGGTCGCAACCATTGCGCAGCTTCCGGGCAAGTTATTCTAGCTGCCTAGAATGCGCTCAACGTGTTGTACAAATCTACATTCAATCTACGCAAAAAACCACTGAATTTTAGGCTCGACACTCCTTTTAGCTTCTTGTTCCAGCTGCTATAGTGACAGCTACTGAGTGAACATTTCGGAAATGTGGCACCTGACATGCATTATATTCGCAACTGTTTGTAATCTCTCGAAATACGAGAAGACTAATGGGCCATCTCCCTCTAAAGCGTAAGTGGCTTTGACGAACGGTCCACCGACATCAACGATGGCTACTAGCTTAAGGCTCAGAAGTTTACCTTGACCCGACAGCAAGTCGACCATCTGACACTCCGTCACAGTTTGAAATACGTATCCCTTTTTAATCTCGACGATTCACTTGTACATAACACAAAAAATACAGAATTAACAATGCGAACTTAAACCCAACGAAACTAAAATACAACGAAAGGAATACGAAAAACCACAGGAAAATACAAACGAAAGCGTAACTACTTACAAGATCTGTACGGCACTCCGGAATAACAACGACTGAATGAAAATTACAACTACGATGTTATATAGCGCATAAAGGCTAAAACAATAGACTAAACAAGGCTGCACAATACTCAAAGGCGATTACATGAAACAACGCTGACAAACTTAATTTACATTTTGACAGCACGAAAAAATACAAACTAATAAATACAGAACGGAACTATTGAGACGAGAACTATTTACACTAATTACAATGAACAAAGACGAACGACAGAACTGATAAAAAAAATAATTATAACTCTCGTGGCAACAGACCAGTTGACGTGAAATTTGGGGAGCAGCATCTTCTCTTTCAGCAGTCGCCACGAATTCTTGTAAGTCACCAAACTGCTCCATGAGTTGTTTGTAGACTTCCCATTTCGACCACCAACGAGTCTCGGACTGAACTCTTCGATTCAAATCTGGTCTGTTCCAAATGGGCGGATCCACAGATTGCCAATTTCACTTAAGTTCGGGATAAGAAATTGATTGCTGACATTACCCAAAGTATGAGAAAAACAAACCACATTGAATATCTTAGGGAATATGAACTAGATGCGATTTAAGACTGCTGGGTTTACACTGGCGCCGTCTCTCGTGAGTCTGCTCTCACACCATAGTCGGCAAATAAACATTCGTTGAGAATTTGGGCAAGCGCGTCACCCTTTAACTGATATGGCACAATCATCGATTCTTATCAGTCGTAGCACAATACACCAATCATATGCATTGTTGACAAAACGGACCACGATCACGATCACCTCTCCCTGACGGTCTCGTGCCTCCATCAAAGATAATGGAAAGATCCCTTGTAAATTCCTCGCCTCTGCCATCAGATGGTTCTCGACGAATTTCCGCTTTAATCCTTTGTATTTCTTGCTTGTATATCATTGGAATGTACTCCTTCATGTTAGAAGGATGACCAAGACGATAGCTATAGCCTTGCTTCGCGAGGGCGGTCGGCCGGAGTTTGTCTATCTTTTGCAAAAGGATTCCAGCTTTGAAAAACTCCTCTACCACCTGTAAACGGTCAGCTCTCTCTCCTCAGCTAGAAACGAGCAGTCCTTGTTCTGTGTATTGTCTTGTCTAATCGCCTCCGTGATAGTTTGATCTCGCTTCTTGGTTTTTTTCATCTTCGCCTTGTTTGAGTCTTGCTTTCTGGAAGCAACATGATTTTGAGGTATGCTATTTTTAGAGCTTAGAAGTTCCTTGCAAGCGTCACAAAACAGTTTACTGTTCCGAAAACACAAACTTTCCCCAGGAAATTATTTGATTCCATCGTTAAGGCTAACGAGACTAAGATCTCATGTACCTCTTTCGCTAAATATTCCTTTGGCCGGTTTTAATACATGCTAGCTCCCGAGAGACTGATACTCTTTGTACGTCATTGCCTCAAGAACTAGAAGTGTTCGACGAGGATCCGTTCGACGAGGGGGACGCCATCTTTTATCTTGGATCTCAGTCAACTCGCTTGCGAGTCGTAAGAGTAGGGCCTGAAACTAAGATAAGTTACAACGACCGCAGTTAATATCCACCTTGGGCGCAATTTATTATTAGCAAGAAACATTCTCCACACATAATTCAGTCAAGAAAAGGGTATTTAATACAAAGTTACGAAAATTGTTCACACCGTGGAGGTAAAAAAAAAAGCAGATTATGCCAGCGGTGTTTTTCTTTGAAAAAAGTTAAAAATTATCCTCGTTTTGCCAAATTATGGCAAAAATTATTCTAGCATAATAGACTCAAGCTTAGTTTCTGACTAGTATGCACGTTTTGTTCTCGAACGGAAGTGATTAGGCTTTAAAGCAGCCCAATCTGGGTTTCGACTGGAGGTGGACTTCATACGAATCGATAAAAGTCATAAAACAGACCACTAAAGGTTCTTGAACAATTGAGATAAGACATACTGATCTTCTGTCGGGTAAGACTGGTCACGCCTAGAACAACTAAAATATTAGTTCAACGTGATTTTCTTGAATTTTGCGTGAACGTGAAAACAGAGAATGAAATAGCGTCACAATGAGCATTTTCATGGTATTGAGCAGGGCTTGAGCCTGTATTCCTCAGCGAACGCGTGAAGCATTGCACGATGTTATCACCAGCGATCATTTGAGGATAAACGTATCCCCTGATGAAGCAAAAAAGCAATGAAGATGGGAATGAATATGATCAAGGCTCTCTCATCGTTCGGATTGATCCTAATATAGAACTGAAATTATACTCCATCGATTTGTGTTTCCTTCAGAGAAATATGTTTTTTTTGTCTCATCACGTGCTTGCCATAAAAGGAAAAAATTCTGAGTCGTGCTGAGATGATGGAAAGCAAAACCTCAGACCTTCAGACTATACTCTACTCCTGAGCGACAGGGAGACCATGGCTGCGTTAATCGCTGAGCTCACATCTGCCACGCGTTCTGCATAATGTGTAAAAAGATTAAGAAAGATAATAAATTCTTGGTGATGAGATAAAGAAAGACGTGTTTAGGTCTTATGATGAGCTTTCGACAGAAAAAAAAAAGTTCTGAGTCCCTTGAGGAATCAAGTTTTCCTTTGTTTTTTATGTTTGAGGCGGACGGCCAGGCTCCCGTGAGGGCGGTGCAATGCCTGCCGTCCACACGTCTGATCCAACCCGAGGCGGGGTGCGATGCCTACGGGCTGGGTCCACCACAAACTGAGGGCCACCAGACACCAACTTCGTTGGGGAATCGAACCCCACCTCAAACAAAAATTACCACGCTCACACCAAAAATTGTACACACTCACTCTCATTGATAATTATAGCCCCGAGCCAGCCATGGGGTGGCACACGAAAAAACCAAAACAATAATAATAACCCCTAACCAGCCAAGGGGTGGCACACAAAAAAACAAAACGTACGTAGTACGAGACACAGTACAGGGGGCCCCCGTGCAGTACACCACTTAAGGAGACCCGGCACAAGGGGCTACGAGACGGACACAACAAGGATACACTCACAGAGGAGGGGGACATTTAGATGGAGAATACAAGTGAGCTATTTACGGCAGAAGCGACAATGCCACGCCCCCCACCCCCCCCCCCCCCTCTGCCGGTGGAAGAAGCACCGTCGCTTGTCTGACTTGAAGCGTTTGAAGAAAATGGGTAGTTGAAACTTCAGACGAGACAGAATGTTAGCCAGGACCGCCACAGCGCCCGGACGGGTGTTGCGGAAGCGGAAGTCGTTTCGGGATTGCCAGATGCAGAATTTAGACAGATTGAGAAGGTACACAAAGATACGGGGGGTGGCAATCAGCTCGTCAGAGTTGAAGCCGAAGAGAACATGGCGGAGGAGTAACACAGGACACATGGAGGAGAAACAGAACATAAGAGACTGGGGCCAGGAGAGTATACTTTGGGCAAAGGGGCAGTAGAAGGACAGGTGTTCCAGTGTTTCTACTGGGGCCCCGCAGAAACAGGGGAGGGGGACTGGCAATCCGAAAGAGGCAAGAAGCTGGGCAGTGTACAGGACGCCGTGCGTAACCTTTTAGTTGAGATCTATCACGGAACGGTCGACGTCGAATAGTGACAGATAGCGCCACGTGGCAGGCCAATCCAATGATGGGTAGACGATGTTGAATTTCTCGACGCATTGTGGTTGGACCATTTTCTCAGATACGAGATAGGAATAGCAGGACTTTGTAGTCATGTCGGAGGCGGGAGTGCAGACAAGTGAGCAAGAAGAACCATAGATGAGACAGTTTTTATGCGTGGAAAAGAGCCGTTAAGGCCACGCCAAGCAAGGACAAGGGACTGATAGAAGGGCGGCAAGACTTTAGGATCGAAGGAGAAGGGGCGGGAAAGAACGAAAAGGGGAGTGACACCGAAATGAGAATGACAGTAGAAAGACAACATAGTGCACCAGTCAGATGGGAAGGAGACGAACCTCCTCACCCACTGGCCGAGCAGAGTCCACACAAGTTTTACTTTGTATGAGCTACATTCTACCATTATCATGTTGAATTGTGCTTGAGAACATTCAGACAGTTGTCGCTTATCTAACTCGATTTGGAATGTTATTGATTTTCTCGTTGTTTCTAGATACGTGTGCTTTCTTTCGGTCGTTGTTGTTTACGAGCCACCTCTTGCTACCAGTGCGCTTAAACGCAGGCAATAAGACAAATTATGAGAGTGTATTAGGTGCAAATGAAAGAGAAGATAAAACAAAAGGCACCGATGGGAGTTGAACCCATGACCTCCTGTTTACGAGACAGGCGCTCTAACCATCTGAGCTACGGCGCCTCCGTTGATCGCTATCCAATAATTTTCTGTGTTCTAATTTGGTATTAATGTGGGGCTAATTTTAAAGAAAGAACTGGCCAAACATTTATAAACTTTACAGTTCGTATAACAACAACAAAAAAAGAAACCAAGGAATGGTAAACGGGCATAGCAAGGTTATGTTACAAAACTGAATCTATGGTATGTAATATAAAGCTAATAGTGTTCTGGTAGGGCTAGAACCTGTGCTCTTCGGCGTGTTTGGCGTGTGTAATAATAAGGGAATTAACGTTTGTGAATATATGGAAATAATACATCTAAACTGCGGTCAAAGAAATAAATATGAGGATTTCCATATTTTCACAAACGTCGACTCATCACTTCACGGGCTTATTACGAACCAACATAATTACTAGCTCCCAGTTGGCTTGTTAGCTCAGTCGGGTAGAGCACTGCACTGTTATCGCAGAGGTCATGAGTTCTCGTACAGGTCTGAATTTTTTAAGGCTATGATATTTTCACGACTGCTTAAGTAGTGGTCATTACTGCAAAGATCACTCTCATACTTAATAAGGGAATTATCAGATTCTTGACGACAGCACCTGGACTGAAAAAGATGAAAATTAATGCAACATACACAAGAAAGCTTACATTGATATATACCCTATTGTAAGTAGCTTCTTTAGACGGGTGAGTCCTGACGACAGAAAGAACTAAAAACAACACCTGTTAACAAAATATTATTTACCGTCCAAGCATTCAATTTTCACCTCATAAAACCGAGTTCCTCGGTAGTGTAGCGGTGAGTATCCCCGCCTGTCACGCGGGAGACCGGGCTTCGATTCTCCGACAGGGAGATGCCCTTTTTGTCTTCCTTCTGCTCCCGAGTACTAAGTGAAACCTGGAGGCGAAAAGTTTATATTGAATTTCAACATCAGTTTGCAAAGATCCCTGCATATCCTTTTTGAAAACCATATTTTATATGAAAAGTCATAAAGATAATAAAGATTATTATTATTATTATTTGTTTGATATATAGAGGTCATCAAAAATTAATTCAAATTTATCAGAACTCCTCAACAATTGTGTTCCGTTTTGTTGGCATGAAGGCTTCTAGTGGTCTCTCCCGTAGCACAAACGATCAGTTGGAGGATCTGTTTGGAACCAAAGGTAACATTTGCGTTGATGAGTCACTATAATAAACAGGCCTCTTTATTGCAGTGGTTATCACGTCCGCCTCAAACGCGGAAGGTCGCAGGTTCGAGCCCTGCGGGAAACAGTTCATTTAGAAATCTTGGAGCAAAAGGCAAAGAGGGCCTTAGGCTTCATTTTTTTTTCGACAATAAAAGTGGCCGAGAGGGTTTATTCTCTTTTTCTGTAGCACACTTTAGATCTTTGTCCTTCCCCTAAGGGTCCCCTATACTTTTTACGCGAAGCGTGATACGGAGATTTTTTTCCTTGTGAGTCACGATTCGACTTTTTTCATTCGTGAATCGTGATAAAAGATAATAAGCTTTTTTCATGTCCACGCGAATCAATATTTGAGTTAAACGTGACCCGTGAATTAAGAGCTCAATTAAACATGATTCGTGAACCATTTTGTTTTGCGTGATGAGTTTCTGGCTGTTATGCACGTTTTATCCTCGAACAGCTGTCATTAGGCTTTAAAAGGAGCTCTTTCTGGGTTTCGACTGGAGATGGATTTCATAAAAGTGATAAAACAAACTACTAAAGGTTCCTGAACAAATAAGATAAGACATTACGTCATCTTTTATCGCGTAAGACTGGTCAAGCCTAGAAAAACTAAAATATGAATTCAACGTGATTGTCTTGAATTTCGCGTAAATGTAGAAACAGAAAGTGAAATAACGTAGCAAGAAGCGTTTTCGTGGTATTCAGCTGGGCTTGAGCCTGCAATCCTCAGCGTACATATGAAGCATTGCACTATGGTATCCCTAGCGATCAACTTAGGAAAAACTTAGAAGCAATAATGGGAATAAATAATAAGATGGGAATGAATGTGATCGAGGTTTTGTCATCGTTTGGATTGATCCTAATCTGAGAAAATTATTCTTCATCGAATTGAGTTTTCCTTAGAGAAAGATGCTTTTCTTTTGTCTCGTCACGGGCTTGCCACAAAAGAAAAAGTTCTGAGTCATGAGGAGATGATGAGAAGGGAAACCTCAGGCCTTCAGACTCTACCACTAAGCCACAGGGCCACCATGGTTGCGCTGGGTCATAGCTGAGCCCACATGTGACTCGTGTTCTGCATACTGGTAGTACCAGCAATGTCGAAAGGGTCATGTGTGTAAAAAGATTAAGAAAGATTATAAAATCTTAGCTTGGTAATGAGATAAAGAAAGACGTTTTTTGGTCTTATCATGAGCTTTCGACAAAAAAAGCTCTGTAGTGGTTGAGCGAAAATTAATGTAAAATCAAGCACGAGGTACAAATAAAATTGTCGAAGGTTCAAACGTGTACGACTAACCTTGCTTTCTATTCGCCAACATAATGACACTTCTGACAGTTGGCTTTGAAATGTCTTTCTAGAGCGCACGCTCGAGATAGAAACAAAAAATAATATTACCGATTTCATTTCTTGTTTTTTTACTTTCATTCAGTTATGCGATTCAAGGAAAATTCATTACCTGACTCGTGAATTCCGCGTTAAATTGTACGCGAAAACCGATATCCTTCGCGATTCGTGCGATATCGGTTTTCGCGAACAATTTAACGCGGAATTTACGAGTCAGGTAATGAATTTTCCTATAGTATTCTTCAAATGTTTTTCAACGCGAGGAACACTAATTACAAACAACTGGCCGTTTACGGCGTGGGATGTTGACAGTGTTCTCTAATACTATCTTATGAACAAAAAAAACTTGTTCCCTCCTCTGTTTCTTATGTTGAGTAACATTTTAATCGCAGATTTCTCCGTATTGGACGTCACTTGGTGTATATTCTCTAATATCCCCCCAGATTTACTAGGGGAAAATTTGGACTTTTTAAAGTACTTCCAATTTGGTTTCTGTAGTGCAGTGGTTATCACATCCGTCTAACATGCGGAAGGTCATAGTTTCGAGCCCTGCCAGAAACACATGACGTATTTGTATAAAGGGTCATGTAGAAATTCGTGGATCGGTATTTTTTGAAGTACAGGATATATCATCTCTCAGCTCTTTAACAAACAGAACCCATGTTGTACTGTATTTTTTTTAGCTCTACAGGGAAACGTTCTACGCTTTCGAAACACCGCGAGTTAGTGACTTGTGTGGTTGCTTAAAATTCCTTTGAGACAACTTGGTTGCGACAGGCTAAAAGCACGCCACAACCTATCTACTAAAAAGGTTGCACATGCGAAGAAGATTGACCACTGTGTCCTCTAGTCTACTGTGGTTTGATTGCAGCATTATTGTGAGCCGAAGTTTGTTACGTTACGGTCAGCGGACAGGTTGCTGAGCAATAATCAAAAAACCTACGTCTTTTGTGAAACTTATTCTCAATGTAATCGCTTCTTACCTTTAAGTGAATTTCAAGTACATATACGCTTTTAGGCGTGAATTACATCTCACACAAAGAGGAAAAAACCTTAGAGGCGAGGAATGTAAAGCTTATAGTGTTCTGGGAGGGCTAGAACCTGTGATCTTCGGGGTGTTTGGTGTGTGTAATAATAAGGGAATTATCAGACTCCTGACTACAACACTTGAACTGAAATAGATGCAAATTAACCCAACATACACAGGTTAACAAGAAAGCTTCCATTGATTTATTTCCCACTGAAGGCACCCTCTTTAGTCGGGTGAGTCGTGAAAACAGAAAGAAGTAAAAAAAACATCTTAAAATATAATTATCTCTCCACCCACTCCTCGGTAGTATAGTGGTGAGTATCCCCGCCTGTCACGCGGGAGACCGGGGTTCGATTCCCCGCCGGGGAGGTGCACTTTTTGTCTCCCTCCTGTTTTCGAGTATTAAGTGATAGCTGAAGGCCAAAAGTTTTAAAATGGGTTCTATTCTAAATTCCAAAATCAATTCGTTCAATATATAGAGGCGATCAAAAATGAATTCAAATTTATCAACACTCGTCGAATATCTCATAGACTAAAAGATTGCTGACAAGAGTAATCAAATCTACGTTTGCGATTCTTTAGGAATTTGCAACTGCCTTTTTATTAGACATGGCGCGAGAAATAATTTGCTTGGTGATATGATGAGCCACTTTGAATATTTATATAAATGTTAAAGTTAACACGTTGATTGACATTTGATTTATTACTGATTTGTGATTAATAGTTTAAGGGATACTAGCCGTTTAAGTGAAATAATTATCCTTTGATCCATAAGTGAAATCAACGGTTAGTAGTTTTGACCACGCATTCGGTTTATAAGTACGTTTTCCTCGCTTACCTGTTAAACTGCTTGCTGAAACGCTTGTTTTCATTTGATCAGGAAACAATTTGGTTGGATAATCCCACAGAAGTAAGTTATGTCGTTTACCAATTGAACTTTAAGTATTTTCATTATAGCTCTCTTCTACGCAATTTTTATGAATCTTTCGAAATTTCTTGCGTATCACGTAATTACTTTTTTTAGATCGAATGAAGACTTGCAGTTCAGCCAATTGATGAGGGTGAACCATTTTCCACGAAGCAATCTCTGCTACCAAATTCAACTTTCTGCGCTAGTGGACATATCAAAATTTGGCTGTAGACACATGGGCTCCTAACATGAACTATTCATAAAATATAATTTAGATTTCCAAGATGGAGTTGTGGTAATGGTAATGGTAATGGTTTATTAGATATGAATTCGGCACTAAAGTGAAATACTTCATATTTACAAGAAATTACAAAAAATATTTACAAATTAAATGAGACTGTATAACTAAAAACTTTGCTGGGGGACTGGTTACCGGCTCACAAGATTCTATTAACAAATTATTACAAATGTGAAAGTCTATAGCGAGAATTCATTAAGCTTTGACGTCATTGCGTTCCGTTCTGTTGGCATAGAGGCTTACATTGGTCTCTCCCGTGGCACAAATGATCAGTTGGAGGATCTGTTTGGAACCAAAGGCAAGATTTGTGCTGATGAGGCACAATAATGAACAGGCTATTTTAAAATAAATTCAAAGTTTTTTTTGGAACAAGCGTCTGGTTTCTGGACGTGATAGCCACTACACTACAGAAACCAGATGCTTACTGAAAAAAAAAATTAACATATTTTAATGTGGCCTGCTCATTATAGTAGCTCATCAACGCAAACGTTACCTTTGGTTCTAAACAGATCCTAAAACTGCTCATTTGTGCTACGTGAGAGACCATTGAACGCCTCCATGCCAACATAACGGAACACAATCTTGGAAATCAAAATTATATTTTATGAATAGTTTATATTAGAAGCCCCTGTGTCTACGCACAAATTTGATTTTTCAAATAACGCAGAAAGTTCAATTTGGTAGGAGAGACTACTTCGTGGAAAATGGTTCACCCTCATCGATTGGCTACACTGCAAGTCTTTATTCGATCTAAAAAAAAGTAAATACGTGATACGCAAGAAATTTCGAAAGATTCCTGACATTTGCGTGGAAGAGAACTAAAATGAAAATACTTAAAGTTCAATTGGTAAACGACATAACTTACTTCTGTGGCATTATCCAGCCAAATTGTTTCCCGATCAAAGAAAAACAAGCGGTTCAGCAAGCAGTTCAACATGTAAGCGAGGAAAACGTACTTATAAACCGAATGCGTGGTCAAAACTTTTTTACTTATGGATCAAAGGATAATTATTTGACTTAAACGGTTATGCCTTTAACTGTTAATCGCAAATCAATAATAAGTCAAATGTCAATCAATGTGTTAACTCTAATATTTAGTTCGATATTCAACGTAAGTTGTCAAATCACCAAGCAAATTATCTCTCACGCAATGTCTAATAAAAAGGCAGTTGCAAATTCGTTAAGAATCGCAAACTTAGATACGATTTGATTACTCTTGTCAGCAGTCTTAGTCCATGAAATATCCGACGATTGCTGACAAACTTCAATTATTTTTTGATCGCCTCTATATATCAAACAAATTGGTTTTGGAATTTAACTTAAAAGCACCTATTTTAAAACTTTTGGCCTCCAGGTATTATTTAGTACTCGGAAACAGAAGAAAGACAAACAAAAGCATCTCCCCGGCGGGGAATCGAACCCCGGTCTCCCGCGTGACAGGCGGGGATACTCACTACTATACTACCGAGGAATTCGATACTCAATAGGTGAAATTTGAATGAGTCGAGAGTAAATAATATTTTATTAACAGATGTTTTTTTAGTTCTTTTTGTTTTCAAGACTCACCCGACTCAGTAAAGAAGGCGCCTTCAGTGGGAAATAAATCAATGCAGGTTTTCTTGTTAGCCTGTGTATGTTGCATTAATTTGCATCTATTTCAGTCAAGCGTTGTTGTCAGGAGACTGCTAATTTACTTATTAATACATACACCAAACACGCCGAAGATCACTGGTTCTAGCCCTTCCAGAACACTATAAGCTTTCTATTCCTCGCCTCTAAAATTTTTTATGTAAGATGTAAATCACGCCTAAAAGTGTATTTTTACTTGAAGTTCACTTAAAGGCAAGTAGCCCTTCCATTTAGAATGAGTTTAACAAAACACGTAGGTTCTTTTATTATTACTCAGCAAACTGTCCGCTGACCATAACGTAATAAAATTCGGCTCATAATAATGCTGCTATCAAACCAGAGTAGACTAGAGGACACAGTGGTCAATCTTTTGCGCATGTGCAACCTTTGTACTAGATAGGTGGTGGCATGTTTTCAGGCTGTCAAAACCAAGTTGTCTCAAAGGAATTTTAAGCAACCACAAAAGTCACTAAGTCGCGGTGTTTCCAAAGCGTAGAACTTTTTCTTGCAGAGCTCAAAAAAATACACGACAATATGGATACTATTTGATAAAGAGCTGAAAAATGATAAATCCTAAACTGCAAAAAATAATCCACGAATCTCCACATGACCCTTTACAGAGGAACGTAGCCTTATGTAGGCTGTTTTTTACATATCTGCAGCAGGTATTGCTTTTATCATGTCGAGTTCAAAGTCTACTCAGTTTCTAAGCTCTTCGTCCTTGTAGTGGTCTGAAACTTTTGCAAACTTAGAAAAAAATATGAGATATATATCGTATGGTAATTTAGTCGCCATAAATTATTCTAATAATGCTGCTATCAAACCGCAGTAGACTAGAGGACACAGTGGTCAATCTTCTGCGCATGTGCAACCTTTGTACTAGATAGGTGGTGGCATGTTTTCAGGCTGTCAAAACTAAGTTGTCTCAAAGGAATTCTAAGCAACCACACAAGCCACTAAGTCGCGGTGTTTCCAAAGCGTAGAACTTTTTCCTTCAGTGCTCACAAAAATACAAGACAATATGGATTCAATTTGATAAAGAGCTGAAAATGATATATCCTAAACTGCAAAAAATAATCACGATCTCCACATGACCCTTTACAGAGGAACGTAGCCTTATGTAGGCTGTTTTTTACATATCTGCAGTAGGTATTGCTTTTATCATGTCGAGTTCAAAGTCTACTCAGTTTCTAAGCTCTTCGTCCTTGTAGTGGTCTGAAACTTTTGCAAACTTAGAAAAAAAATGAGATATATATCGTATGGTAATTTAGTCGCCATAAATTCTTCTAAGGAAAGTTTGACTTGCCGGTCCGTTAAGTTTTAGAAGATTTTTCCAAAAGTAAAACCAACCGGGCCTGTCCGGGAGTCAAACCCGGGACCTCTCGCACCCATAGCGAGAATCATGCCATTAGACCAACAGGCCGGACATAACTATGACAGACGAGAAGAGGGAATTCATCGTTGTCATAAAACCAGGTGGCAAATCACCTGTGCCACGACTTATCATGGAGAGACTAGCGTTATTGGCCCACTGATCAGAGTTGCACTTCGGAGCATTTTGCAAGTCTCAGTGACAACTTCTTTAACTTAGGGTCCTTGGATATAAAAGGAGTGTACAGTAAGACAATACAAGTTGTTAGTCTGACGAAAAATCAAAGATGATCACTGAAAATACCATAATCGCTATTCAAGAATTACAACAGCTTCGCTCTACTGTGGAACCAGAGCTCAAACATAACCTCGGGCAGAAGGCTCTAAAGAAAGGAATAAGCCATTGCTATAAAAAGAAACTAGCAAACTCTAAGATCTTAGATTGGCCATCTGAGATTGTCAGGAGGTATGGTCGCAGCAAACAACTTTTCAAATTTTACCCAGCTCCTGGCATGGTAGTTTGAATAAGGAGCTGTACGAACCAACATCTACTTCAGGTAGAAACCCACTTATAAGTCAGACCATGCCTCTACCATCAATCTCACCAATGAAACAAGTTTCTCCATTAGGAGTAAGGGTGCGCACATCAGATAACTGACCGACATGTAATGATGCTCAGCCTATAAAACATGGAAACTAGGGTATTACTGGGAATTGGGGGGGCATCTTCAAATAAGTTTCTTTCAACTGTTTGTAAACTGCTCATGCAGTCTGGCCAAAGTCCCCCGAAAAGTGTTGTGATTCGCATTTGATCATATCCATATGTTAACTTGCGCAATATAAATATTAAATTACTATTATTATTATTATTATTGTTCTAGGCTACTTTGTCTTTTTTAGCTAAATGGTAAGGATAAAACTTGGTTTCTAACACGAAGCATGTGAACGCAAAGCCACCTAATAGAACGATTAATATATTTTAACGAAAAATGAGCCATAAAAAATATGTGACAAGGAAAAAACTGATTTGAAAGTAACACCACGTCCCCGGGTGCGCTTGAACCACCAACCTTTCGGTTAACAGCTGAACGCGCTGACCGATTGCGCCACGAAGACTACCTGTTATGTCAGGAATTAATGATCCCTGGGCATTGCTTTGGGCGTAAAAACTGCTGAACGGTTAATATATTTTAACGAGAAATGAGCCATAGAAGATTTTTATATTTGAGGTGGACGGCCAGGCTCTCGTGAGGGCTGTGAAATACCTGCATAAAAGGATAATAATAAAATACTGATAATTATAGCCCCTAGCCAGCCAAGGGGTGGCTCACGAAAAAAACAAAACAATAATTATAGCCCCTAGCCAGCCAAGGGATGGCACGCAAACAAAAAACAAAACAATAATCATAATCAGACATGGAACGGGACGCTACAAAACAGAACCGCACAGGGGCCCCTGTGCAGTACACCACTAAAAGAGACCTAGCACAAGGGGCTACAAGGCGGACACAACAAAAACACACTCACTCAGAGGTGGAGGACAGTTGGGATGGGAACAGTTAGATTGAGAACACTAAGGAGCTACTAACAACGGAAGAAACGACACCACGGGCGCCCCACTGTCGGTGGAAGAAGCGCCGGCGTCTGTCTGACTTGAAGCGCTTGAACAGTATGGGAAGGTGGAACTTCAAGCGAGACAGGATGTTAGCCATCACCGCCACAGCGTTAGGACGGGTGTTGCGGAAATGACAGTCGTTCCGGGATTTCCAGATGCAGAACTTTGAGAGGTTAAGCAGGTAGACAAAGATGCGAGAAGCGGCAATCAGCTCGTTCGAGCTGAAGCCGAAAAGGACAGGACAGGAGACATAGGGGAGAAGACAAACATAAGAGAGTGGAGCCAGGACAGAATGCTTTGAGCAAGAGGACAATAGAAGAAAAGGTGCTCCAGTGTTTCCACCGGGGCACCGCAGAAGCAAGGAAGAGGGACTGGCGATCCAAAGGAGACCAGACGCTGGGCGGTGTACAGAACGCCGTGCGCAATCTTCCAGTTAACGTGGATGACCGAGCAGTGTATGCCGAAGAAGGACAGGGAACACCAATCAAAAGAGGAAAAAGTAGCGTTGAATTTATCCACACAATGCGGTTGAAACATATTCTCAGAGAGCAAATACAGATAGCAAGACTTTGTGGACATGCCCGAGGCAGGGCTGTAGACGTGCCCACAAGAAGAACCAAATACAAGACAATCCTTGACCACGGAAAAAGAACCGTTAAGACCACGCCAAGCTAGCAAAAGAGAACTGTAAAAGGATGGCAAGACCCTGGGGTCAAAAGAGAAGGAACGGGAAAAAACAACTAAAGGAGAAACTGACCAAAAAGAGAATGACACCAGAAAGACAACGTAATACACCAGTCAGAGGGGGAGGAGACAAATCTCCTCACCTACTGACAAAGGAGAGCCCACACCTTATAACGGACATCCACAACAGAAAACCGACCGAAAAGAGGAGACTGTGTCACGGCAGAGCGGGCTACAAGTCCCCACTTGCCGGACGCCACATACCAAAGCCTGGCGAGGGTCAGGGGAGGTTTGACTTGCTGGGTTACTAACATCTAAAAACTTTTCCAAAAGTATCGAAGATCGGGCCTGTCCGGGAGTCGAACCCGGGACCTCTCGCACCCTAAGCGAGAATCATGCCACTAGACCAACAGGCCGAACATATATGTGAAAAGGGTCTTAATTGTTGTCAAAAAACAGGTGACAAATCCCATGTGCCGTGACTTATCATGGAGAATCATCCCACTAGACCAACAGGCCAGACATATTTAAAGTGAAAAGCGTATTTTATTATTGCTGTTATAAAAGCGAGTGGATAAACGCTTGTATCACGACTCTGACGTGGATAAGCTAGCGTAACTGGTCTTTTGATCAGAGTCGCAGTTAGGAGTATTTCTCACGTCTGTTTGAGAACTTCTTTAACTTAAGGGGCCTAACATTAGGTACAAGCATACGAGTGGTGTACAGTAAGTCCTCGAAACAAGTTGTTAATCCAACAAACAATCAAAGAAGGTGACACAATTATGGTATTACCATGAGAGCCATTCAGTACCATTTACATCACACAAGAAGAGAAATGAGTCACTGTAATCACAAGTCACCAAACCCAGATGAAGTATTTCACTTATTGGTCTATCAATTCATTTTTCTGTTTCTACAACCTCACAAAAGCAACATGACTGCTGCCTGAAGATATTGATTAACCCTTAACTCCCATGAGTGAGCAAGACAGAGTTTCTTTTTACAATATCAATACAATGTCAAGCAGACAAGTGAAGAGAATAAAGAAATATATCAGTCAGGGAATTATTATTCGATCCAACGCCAAATTCTCAAAACTAGCATCATTACAAATATATGGCGCACCTAAGGGGAATTATCAATGAAATCTTGGTAGTGAAAGGTGTAACAGCTGCCACGGTTTTGCCTGCTGTTAAGAAGACGTTAACAAACTTGTGCGCGCGCGACTCGCGTGCGCGTGCTTTGAGGTTACGAAGTAATCTCGTAAGCAAATCACGCGGACTCTTTTTTAATGTTGACGTGTGCGATTTTAGAGAAGAGTAGTTGAAGTTTTTTTTGTTTATCGTTTGGTTGTTGTCGTTTGCCGTAAGACTTCAGTTTTCTGTGTTAGAGTAAGTGTCTGTTTGGATTTCCCGTTTCGCTTCCGAATACCCAACTTATATTGAAGTTCGTTTTGGTTCGATTTTTACAAGCGGGACTGTTATGTAAGTGCTAATGTTCCTTTCCTTGAGCTTATATATAGTTTGTTTTGTTAGTTTGTTTGAGTTTTTAGCTAGCTTTGCATCTTGCCTTTATATCGGAATGTTTGGAATGTTGGTTTGTCTATTCGCATTTAGCTTAGCTTCTTCCTTATAAATTCATATTTCAGTTTACGATAAGTACTTGGATACCACGACTACGTTAAATAAAACGATTCAAGGCTTGTCCGTAAAATATATCCTCGCTTCATAGTGTGTCTTCATTTGCGAAACTCATAGTTGTCGTCGAAATTTTGCTTCGCTTGTGTCGGCCGCTACAGTAAAATAACACCGTTACGAAATTGTCGAACCAAAGATCTTCAAATGTCGAGCTCATCCCTTGAAAACGTGGAACAACAAATTCAAATCGAAAAGGCAGAAACTAGCTCTCAACAATGGGATGATTCACCCGGCGTTGGACACGTCCCAAACTCGGATACGGAAGACGGTAAACCACAAGGGCGCGAAAGGATATTAAAAGCGAAACGGGAAATCCAAACAGACACTTACTCTAACACAGAAAACTGTAGTCTTACGGCAAACGACAACAACCAAACGATAAACAAAAAAAACTTCAACTACTCTTCTCTAAAATCGCACACGTCAACATTAAAAAAGAGTCCGCGTGATTTGCTTACGAGATTACTTCGTAACCTCAAAGCACGCGCACGCGAGTCGCGCGCGCACAAGTTTGTTAACGTCTTCTTAACAGCAGGCAAAACCGTGGCAGCTGTTTCCGGTGTGGGAACCAGGGGAGCCATGGATGGGACGATCCAGTTCCCAATGATGTACGATCGAAATGGTTTATATGGAAGGCCGAATTAGAAGAATTGCAAAATTTCGCTATCCCACGCTGTTACAAGCCTATAGATTTCGGAAGAGTCATTAAGGCAGAGATCCATCACTTCTCGGACGCGAGTTTCAAGGGCTACGGGCAGTGCAGTTATTTGAGACTGGTAAATGAGAATGGCAAAATTTGCTGCGCTTTCGTACAAGGAAAGGCTCGAGTCACGCCTTTGAAAGCAGTAACCGTCCCGAGGCTAGAGCTCACAGCAGCTGTCCTATCGGCACGAGTCAGCGAGCAGTTAAAGGGGGAGCTGGACATCGAGATAACGGATGAAGTATTCTGGACAGACAGCAGAGTGGTCCTCGGCTACATCGCTAACAGCGTCAGACGTTTCCACGTATTTGTAGCCAACAGAGTCCAAGAAATCCAAGATAAAACGTCGATATCGCAATGGAGGTATGTGGATACGAAGACCAACCCTGCAGACGAAGCGTCCAGAGGGCTAAGAGTACGAGAGCTCGCCCAGTCGAAGTGGATTCAAGGACCAGATTTTCTTTGGAAGCCAGAGACTGAGTGGGGTGTTACGTTAACCCAATCAGTCGGCGACGCTGAGCTTCTAAGTGGTGATCCAGAAGTCAAGAAAGTTGTCTTTCTCGCTACTGCTGTCACACCATCCTGGCCGACCATGGTAGACCGCTTAACATACTTTTCGGATTGGCACTGCGCTAAGAAGGCGATCGCCATATGCCGCCGGTATACACGTCTATTACCAAGTAGAATTCAGAAAGGAAATGATTCTAAGATCATCAAGAAGTTGCCAAGCGGAAGGAGTTTCCAGCCTGTGTCAATTCAGGAACTGTATGAAGCAGAAGTCGTTATCCTGAAGGCTGTACAACAAGAATTCAACCCCGACATCTCACCATCAGGTCCTCTTGGTAAACTGGATCCATACAAGGATTCAAACGGAATTATTAGAGTTGGTGGACGACTCAACCTATCTGATATCCCGGGGCAATGCATTCACCCAGCAATTCTGCCGAAAACCAGTCACGTCACTGAAATCATTATCAGGCACTTTCATCATAAAGTAAAACATCAAGGCAGAGGGATCACGATTAATGAGATTAGAGCAAGCGGTTACTGGGTCATAGGAGCTATTTCAACCGTATCGTCTGCAATACGTAGATGTGTTACGTGCCATAAACTACGTGGTAAATTACAGGAGCAACGTATGGCTGAACTACCGCATGATCGATTGGAGCCAGCGCCACCATTCACCAACTGCGCAGTTGATTATTTTGGCCCCTTCGTGATCAGAGAGGGTCGCAAGGATCTTAAACGCTACGGAGTGCTATTCACCTGTATGGCTTCTAGAGCAGTACACGTCGAGGTGTCCGCTACTTTGGAGACCGATTCCTTTATCAACGCCTTCCGAAGGTTTGTCTCCAGGAGAGGTCCTATTCGGCAGTTACGCAGCGACCAGGGTACGAATTTCGTGGGTGCCAGAAGAGAATTAAAGGTAGCTTTGGAAGAATTGGACAATGATAAGATTCGAGGCGTGCTACGGCGCCACGACTGCGATTGGTTTGTCTTCAAGATGAACGTTCCGTCAGCCAGTCACATGGGTGGTGTATGGGAGCGACAGATTCGCTCAGTGCGCAACGTCCTGTCGTCTCTATTACAAACCAACGGTTCCCAACTCAACCATGAAGCGCTTGAAACCTTCATGTGCGAAGCGGAGGCAATAGTAAACAGCCGCCCGCTTACGATTGACTCCCTTAACGATCCAACCTCCCTGAATCCGTTGACGCCCAACCATCTACTAACGATGAAAACGAAAGTACTTCTACCACCACCTGGTGTGTTCGAAGCCCCTGATAAGTATTGCAGAAAACGCTGGCGGCGAGTACAGCACTTGGCGAATGAATTTTGGATCAGATGGAAGAAAGAGTATTTGTTTAACCTGCAACAAAGGCAGAAATGGAACAAGCCCAGACGAAACACGCGTGTTGGTGACATCGTCTTCATAAAGGATGATGAGAATCTTCCTCGCAATCTATGGCAGCTTGCTCGAGTGACCGAAGCTCACCAGAGCGCCGATGGCCATGTACGCACTGTCAAACTTGCTGTCGCAGATCGCACACTGGATAAAAGGGGTAGACGTGTTAAACCGTGCAGATACCTGGAATGCCCCGTACAGAAACTTGTACTGTTACAAGAAGCAAGTGAGACCTGAGGTTCATCCCCAACGAGGAGCCACGAATACAAGTAGTCATTAACCTTATTTCATCCTCATTACTCTGTGGACATTTAGTCGTGCTTAATGACCTTCATTAGCTTTGTATATTAGTGAAATGTGGACATTTCAGGGGAGCCATGTAACAGCTGCCACGGTTTTGCCTGCTGTTAAGAAGACGTTAACAAACTTGTGCGCGCGCGACTCGCGTGCGCGTGCTTTGAGGTTACGAAGTAATCTCGTAAGCAAATCACGCGGACTCTTTTTTAATGTTGACGTGTGCGATTTTAGAGAAGAGTAGTTGAAGTTTTTTTTGTTTATCGTTTGGTTGTTGTCGTTTGCCGTAAGACTACAGTTTTCTGTGTTAGAGTAAGTGTCTGTTTGGATTTCCCGTTTCGCTTCCGAATACCCAACTTATATTGAAGTTCGTTTTGGTTCGATTCTTACAAGCGGGACTGTTATGTAAGTGCTAATGTTCCTTTCCTTGAGCTTATACATAGTTTGTTTTGTTAGTTTGTTTGAGTTTTTAGCTAGCTTTGCATCTTGCCTTTATATCGGAATGTTTGGAATGTTGGTTTGTCTATTCGCATTTAGCTTAGCTTCTTCCTTATAAATTCATATTTCAGTTTACGATAAGTACTTGGATACCACGACTACGTTAAATAAAACGATTCAAGGCTTGTCCGTAAAATATATCCTCGCTTCATAGTGTGTCTTCATTTGCGAAACTCATAGTTGTCGTCGAAATTTTGCTTCGCTTGTGTCGGCCGCTACAAAAGGGTTAAGGCAAATATGAGACAAGTGAGGATCTACAGAAACGAATAAACCAAGGGAGGGGATGGATAACAAACATCTGAAGGGTCAGAGCCACTGACCCAATTTTTTTCGTTGGAATAAAAGTAAAGTATTGATTAGGTCTCTCTTGCTTCAAGAAGAGTTTTTCGAAAAAATTGTTTCTCACAGGGTCCGAACCGGCGTCCCTCCGCGTGTAAAGCGGAAGGAGGCATCCTTATAACTACTATAATATGGCCTGCACCGTATCGTTCTCAGTTTACCACACCCAAGTTCGAAAAAAAGCCAAAATAGCCGATCTTTGAGAGTCTTTTGGATTTTCCTCCGTTTAAATCAATGGATACGAGTATTAACAACCAAGAAATTGAATTAAGGTTGTGCGCAGATTGTGTTCCAAGTTTGGTACTTTTGACAGATACACAAAAGAAAATGAGAGCTCTCCTTCGAAAAAACGCAAAAGTCAAGGGCTCTTGAAGAACAGGGACACGAAAACAAAATGAAACATTAAGCATTAGATAATATAGTCGCCATAAGTTTTCTTAAAGGAAGTTTGACTTGCCGGTTTCTTGACTTCTTGAAAGTTTTACCAACAGTACAACCAGCCGGGCCTGTCCGGGAGTCGAACCCGGGGCGAGAACCATGCCTCTAGACCAACAGGCCGGACATAATAATGAAAGTTCACAAAAGGGTATTCATTTTAGTTATAGTAGCAGGTGGTGTAACACCTTTGCCATGACTTATCATGGAGAGACTAGCGTTAGTGGCCTGTTGGTAAAAGTCGCACTTTGGAGCATTTTCAAGTCTGAATGACAACTTCTTTAACTTACGGTTGTATCCTTGGGTATAAATGGAGTGTACAGTAAGACTTAAAAACAAACTTTTAATCTGATGAAGAGTCAAAGATGATCACTGAAAATGCCGTGATCGCTATTCAAGAATTACGGAAGCTTCGCTCTACGGTGGGCCAGAATTGGAATATAACCTCGGACAGAAGGCTCTTAAGAAAGGAATGAGCCACTGTGAAAAAGAAAAAACTATCAAGCTCCAAGATCTTAGGTCGGCCATCCAAGATTGCCTTGAGGTATCGTCGCAGAAAACGAAAAGTTTATCCAGCACCTGACAAGGTAGTATGAAAGAAGAGCTGCGCGAACCAACATTTACTTCAAGTAGCAAACCGTAAATAAGTCAGACCCGATGAAACAAGCTTCTCCATAAAGAGTTACGGACCCTACATCACACAACTGAAACACAAGTAATGACACCCAACCTTCAAGACATGGAAATGGGGGTATTACACAAGATCTTAGGTCGGCCATCCAAGATTGCCATGAGGTATCGTCGCAGAAAACGAAAAGTTTATTCAGCACCTGACAAGGTAGTATGAAAGAAGAGCTGCACCAACCAACATTTACTTCAAGTAGAAAACCGCAAATAAGTCAGACCCGCCTCTACCACTGAACAATCTCTTCGATGAAACAAGCTTCTCCATAAATAGTTAGGGACCCTACATCACATAACTGAAACACAAGTAATGACACCCAACCTTCAAGACATGGAAATGGGGGTATTCCTTTTTTAGCTCATGGTAACGATGTGACTTGATTTCTAACACGTCGCATATGAGCGCCAAAGCCATCTAACAAATAAGTCAGACCACGCCTTTACCATCAATCTCACTATTGAAACAAGCTTCTCCGTTAGGATTTAGGATGCGTACATCACATAACTAACCGACATGTAATGACGCCCAGCCTATACAACATGCAAATTAGAGTATTCCATGCCAACGCCATCTAACACAACGGTTAAGGATTTGAAAATAAAATGCAAAATTACGTCCCCGGGTGGGATTCAACCACCAACCTTTCGGTTAACAGCCGAACGCGCTGACTGATTGCGCCACGGAAACGACAGCTTATGTAATAAAGTAATGATCTGTTGGATGTAAAAAGTGCTTGAAACTCTCTAACGTCCAAAAAACACCAGTTGGTTGGACTGCTTTATGAGAAGCGTTAAGCAAACAGGTATTAATAGAATTAGAAGAGTTTTATAGCATAACCTTGTCATGCCCCTCCACTAACTATGGTCTACCATTCCTTGGTTTCTTTCTTTTCTTTTTTTTTTTTTTTGTTATCCACTCTATAAAGTTCTTAAATGTTTGGCGAGTTCTATCTTTAAAATTAGCTGCACTTTGATACCAAAAGTTTCATCTGATACAGCAAATTATTAAATAGTGATCAACGGAGGCGCCGTAGCTCAGATGATTAGAGCGCCAGTCTAGTAAACAGGAGGATATGGGTTCAACTCCCATCGGTGCCTTTCGTTTTATCTCTTTTTTTATTTACATATAGTACACTTTCGTAGTTTCTCTCATTGCCTGCGTTTAAGTGTACTTAGCATCCGGTGAGGGTTCTGGAAGCGTTCTTGTTCACGCCGCTTGGATCTTGTAAGTATTTCGAAGTTCTGTTGTTCGGCCGGATAAGTGAGTACCTGCCGGAGGGAAAGCTTGCGGTCTCTTGGTTGTTTCTTGGTTCTCGGTCACCCATCCCCTTCTTTGGATTGTGGGTTGGGTCCGAGTTTGGCTGTCTGTTGAGAGTGTTGGGCGTTACCCTTCCCCATTCTTTCGTCATGGTCGTGTCCTTTCAAAGGACAATCGACATTTGTTGTGAGGGACTTCCCGCGGTGTCGTCCCCCTCTGACGTTGTAAGATGGATCTGGGAGTACTTTGATCGCCAGTCCTAACATGGGATCGCTTCAATCCAAGAGTACCCTGGCCGAGTCGCCAGGGTCAGGTTTGTTAAGGGTGGCGAAGCCGCTGAGGTTTTCTTCGAGGAGCAAGGGGTCGTTATACTCAATGGGGTTGAGTGTAGGATGGTTCAGCCCCCTCCTCCTCCGCCTCAAGTTAGCACTGTGATTGTGTCTTAGTTCCCGTGTGAGGGATCCAATAAGGTGGTACCGAACGCACTTTCAGAATATGGAGAAGTAAAGAGTGTGAGATACCAGCTCTGACCTGGTGAGCCCTCATTGTCAACTGGATCGCGCGTAGTACAAATGATTATTAACAAGGAGATCCCGCGCTTTGTAGCCATTCGAGGTGCCCGCTGTAAGGTGTGGTATAGGGGCCAGCCCCTGCAATGCGACATTTGTCGCAAGGTTGGCCATCCATCTTTCAATTGTCCAGCTAAAGGGAAGTGTCTTAGGTGTTTTCAGGCTGGACACTTTGCACGCGTCTGCCCCAACCCGTGGGGAGTCCTCCGGTGCCTGAGGTTCCGGAGGTCAACCCTCCTCTGGTTACGGCCCGGAGTGAAGTAGCGCATGGACGTGTGGAGGCCCACCCCGCAGACAGTACCGCCACTGTAGAGGGTGACGGTGAAGAAGACAAGAATGTGGAGGCCTCCGGCCTCGAATTCACGATGGACGAAGATTGTGAACGGGAGGAAAAAGTAAACGAGAACGTGGAAAGCCGTGAGGTTGATATTGGTGAAGAAAGTTGAAAGTTGCGAGGACGACTATTCTGATTCCGAGGTGAGCGGCGAAAGGTTCGACTCAGTAATATGTGGTTGACAGTGGTTCTTCTGTAAATAAGCAAAGTAATAGTATTGTGGCGTCAAATAGTAACGTAGAGGCAGCTGCGGCTGTCGCTGGGGTAGTCAACAGTAGTCCTCTAAACAAAGTAAATAGTAATGTAGTTATAAACAATAGTTCAACTAACGAAATAAATAAGAATGTATTCCCCAAGTGGGTAATACAAAGCAACGCGGCGATAGCTGAGGCTAGTAAACGCCACTCGCGAAAGGATATCCTGGCGCCCTCCACACAACCAGCAGCTGGTAAACGGTCCTCCACAAAGATAAATAGAAGTACGCCTTACCGATTCTGGCATAGCAATGATGGCTAGTGTCTCTTCTCCTCTTGTCGGTCGGAGTGTTCTAGAGTGATCCGGTATCATAATGATGGCTAGTAGTCCTTTCTCTTCTTGCGTCGGTTCGAGTGTGTGTATTCTAGAGTGAGTATGTTTAATTTTTGGTGTGAGTGTGGTAATGTTTTAGAGGTGGGGATCGATTCCTCAACGAAGTTGGTGTCTGGTGACCCTCTTGTTTATTGGTGAACCCAACCCCAAGGTATTGCACTCCCCGCCTTGGGTTGGATCAGACGATTCGTTCGGCAGGCATTGCACCGCCCTCACGGGAGCCTGTCCGTTCACCTTAAACACAAAAAACTTTCGTGGTTTGTCTCATTGCCTGCGTTTAAGTGTACTGGTAGCAAGAGGTGATTAGTAAACAACAACGAACGAAAGAGAGCATACGTCTTAAGAAACAACCAGAACCAATTACTCCAAATCGAGTAAAATAAGCGCCATCTGTCTGAATGTTCTCAAGCATAAGTTAACATGATAATTGTAGAATGTAGCTCAACCAAAGAAAACTTGATCGCCTGTCGAAAGCTCATGATAAGACCAAAAACGTCTTTCTCTAACTCATTACCAAGCTCAAATTTTATAATCTTTGTTAATCTTTTTACACACATGACCCTTTCAACATTGCTGATACTAGCAGTATGCAGAACGCGTGTCACATGTGGGTTTAGTGATGACCTAGCGCAACCATGGTAGCCCTGTAGCTCAGTGGACATATTCACGCAAAATTCGAGACAATCTCATTGTTCTAGGCTTGTCTTACGCGACAAAAGATGACGTAATGTGTTTTTGACGTAATGTGCTTTTGACGTAATATGTCATCAGAGTTTGGCTCTGATGACCTAGTTGGGGGTTCTGGTGCTTTGTTTACACATGGTTTTGTGTGCTTCAGATTGAAAATCTCCCCGTCAAAGTTCTATTTGCTTCGATTTCCTGGGTTTAAACGCAAGTATATCTGATGGTGACGATCAGATATCATCATCGGCATCTATGATTTCAAGCGATGACCAGATAAGTGGTTAGGATGTGACTTGATTTCTAGTACGAAGCATGTTAGCGCCAAAGGTAATGATAGGTTGGGTGTAAAAACTCCTTGAAGATCCCTAACGTCCAAAATCGACAAACACCAATTCATTGCCCTGCTTTATGAGAAGCGTTTGGTAAACATATATTACCATGATTAGAACAGTTTTATAACATAACCTTACTATGCCAATTTACCATTTTTTGGTTTCTTTTTTTTTTTTTTTTTTTTTTTTTTTGTTATACGCACTATAAAGTTTATCAATGTTTGGCCAGTTCTATCTTTAAAATTAGCCCAACTTTAACACCAAATTAGAACACAAGTAATGATCAACGGAGGTGCCGTAGCTCAGATGGTTAGAGCGCCTGTCTAGTAAACAGGAGGTAATGGGTTCAACTCCCATCGGCGCCTTTTGTTTTATCACTTTTTTATTTGCATCTAGCACACTTTCGTAATTTGTCTCATTGCCTGCATTTAAGCGTACTGGTAACAAGAGGTGGTTCCTAAACAACAACGACCGAAAGAGAGCATATGTCCTTGGAAACAACCAGGAAATCAGTAACACTGCAAATCGAGTTAAATAAGCGGCATCTGTCTGGATGTTCTCAAGCACAAGTCAACATGATAATGGGAGAATGTAGTTCAACTAAAGAAAACCTGATTCCCCGAGGGAACTCAGAACTTTTTATTGTCGAAAGCTCATGTTTAGACCAAAAAAAGTCTTTCTTTATCTCATTACTAAGCTCAGATTTTATAATCTTTCTTAATCTTTTTACACACATGACCCTTTCGACATTGCTGATACTAGCAGTATGCAGAACGCGTTTCACATGTGGGATCAACGATGACCCAGCGCAACCATGGTAGCCCTCTGGCTCAGTGGAAGAGTCTGAAGGTAATGTGTTTTCTTGATTGTTCAAGAACCTTTAGTGCTCTGTTCTATGACTTTTATAGATCCGAATGAAGTCCATCTCCAGTCAAAACCCAGAAAGGGCTCCTTTTAAAGCCTAATCACAGCCGTTCTAGAAAAAAAACCTGTATAATAGCCAGAAACTAATCACGCAAAACAAAATGGTTCATGAATCATATTTAATTCATATTTGTGATAACCACTACACTACAGAAACCACCCTGGAAAAAGATTATAAAGTCATAGGCTCTATTACGCATTATAATCCAACATAAATTTTTGCTCTCCCGCGATTGGTCAAAACGCATCACTTGTCCAAATATCCCCCCGAGTAAATCTGGGGGATACCAGAGGATATACACCAAGTGACGTCCAATACGGAGAAATCTGCGCTTAAAATGTGACGCGGATGTCGTTACACACGTCGTGACGTCGCGTGACGATTATGTTCGCAATGTATTGTGGTTAGAAGAAGGAATGAGCACGCCTTCAAGATGGCGTGGTAATGTTGTTGTTATTAAATGTTGTTTTTTGGAAATGAGCCTTTATTCTGTCTCGAATGATTGAGCGAACCGCGAACTACGAGAACAACAACAGATTGTTAAAATTTGAATATTCTACATGGTCCACCGAGTCGGATGAAAACGGATTGCGATCAGAGATCTTCTGGAAACTGAATTGAACAAGATAAGCGTGAGTCCCTTGATGTTTTGATTTGAATCTTTTGTTGGATTAATCGCGTCTATCTTCATGTCTGGAAAGTTGGCAAGGAAACGGAAGATCCGTACGGGCCACAGAGCGTCAACAAGGAAAATTATTTCGTCTGTAGAAGAGATTTTGGAAACCCTTGAAGAACAGGATCAGCCATCGGCCATTAATATTACAAGATTGCGACAGCAGAAACTCCTGCTACAAGAGAAGCTCGGCACAATTCGAAATTTAGATGAAGACATCCTCACAGTTGTCAGCGAAGGTCAAATAGATGAAGAAATTTGTGAAGCGGACGAATTTGTGGAATTTACGCAGTTGGCAATAATGAGGATCGATGAAGCATTGACTCCTAGCCAATCGACCCCTTCGTCTAAACTTGCAATCGCACCGTCACTTGCAGAAACGTCTAAAGGAAAATCTAACTCACCTGGAAATGTCTCGATGACTTCAGAAACACATCCAAGTTCTTCTAATTTACCTGGAGATGATGAAACGATGACTTTGGAAACACATTTAACTCCTCCTGTATCGACCGAGAATGTTTCGATGGCTTCAGAAGTTCATCTAACTTCTACGTCGCATAGAAAATGTCGGAAATGTCGTAGCGACTTCGGAAACACCCTTGACTCCTTCCACATCAGGTATTTCTAATACATATAGCTTAGGAACACAAGTAAAATTACCTAAACTAGACCTGAGAAAGTTTGATGGAGACATAAGCAAGTGGCCCTCGTTCTGGGATGCATTTGAATCTTCTGTGCACAACAATACCAAACTAGCTCCCATAGATAAACTCAATTACCTGAACTCTCTTCTTGTGAAGTCAGCTTGTGAAGCCATTTCTGGATTGTCCCTTACTGCTGCAAATTATGATGAGGCCGTTGCCATCTTGAAGAGAAGGTTTGGGAACAAACAGTTGATAATCAATAGGCACATGGAGACTCTGTTAAACATAAACTCAGTCAAATCAGGCCTTAACATCCAAGCACTACGTCAGCTGCATGATCTAATTGAGTCTCAAGTTAGAAGTCTTAAGTCCTTAGGTGTATCCTCAAGTTCATATGGAAGCCTCCTGTCCTCTGTTGTTATGAGTAAGTTACCTCAAGATTTGCGATTGATCATCACCCGAGAAGTGAAGGATGAGTGGGATCTTGATCGCCTTCTGGATGTCTTCAGAAGTGAACTTGAAGCTAGAGAACGAGCTAATGGGAACAATGTTAGCCCAACTGACCAATCCTCAACCAAACCTCCTTACAACAGAGGTCGCAAGGGAGTGCCATTGTCAACAGATGCAGCGTTATTTGCCACCGGGTCCAAGCCAACCTGCACATACTGCCGAAAGGATCATGCATCTAATGCCTGTAAGAATGTGACAAGCATTGCAGCGAGGAAAGAGATTTTGAAAAGAGCAGGACGATGTTTTGTTTGTCTAAAAAGGAATCACTTAAGTAAGGATTGCAGTTCAAGAATGAAGTGCCTCAAATGCGGACGTCGACACCACATCAGTATTTGTACGAGCGACACTAACAATGAAGCCATGTCTCTACACACTCCAACTGTTGAGGGATCAGCTTCCTCACCTCAGAGCCAAACATCATGCAGCCCTCCAGGAGAATCTAGTGGGAGGCCCACAGTTCTGTATGTCAATGCATCAACACCCATCCTGCTTCAGACTGCCAAGGCAGCAATTTACAGACCTGGTCAACCCAATGAGAAGTTTCTAGCCCGACTAATTTTAGACAGTGGCAGCCAGAGATCCTATGTGACCACCAGAGTAAAAGACAAGCTAAGACTACCAAGTGAGAGAACGCAGACTATTTCTGTGAAAACATTTGGATCAACTGAAGAGAACATTCAAAGTGTGGATGTTGTTAACCTGTGTGTCAGTACTAAGCATGGAGAAGATATGCAACTGTCAGCATTTGTTGTACCACTTATCTGCGATTCTCTACAGAGCCAATCCATTGTACATGCCAGTGTTACTCATGCACACTTAAGGGGACTCAAACTTGCTGACTACTCCACAGGTGAAGATGACATAATGGTAGACATATTAGTTGGATCAGACCAGTATTGGCAATTAGTCTCTGGGAAGGTGCTACGGGGGGAGGATGGTCCCACTGCAATTCAGACAAGACTTGGGTGGGTCCTCTCAGGACCAACAAATGGAGCAATGCAAAATGACCAACAGCAGAACAACTTTGTGACAACACATGTTCTGAAGACGGCTACTAAACCTGTGGACATTACAAATGAGAGCCTTGATGGAAGCCTGCAGAGGTTCTGGGACCTAGAGTCATTGGGTGTCAGACCAAGATCTGTGTATGAAGAATTTGAAGAGAGGATAACCTTTGAGAATGATCGATACGTAGTGCATTTGCCATGGAAGCTGCCACACCCAATTCTTCCTGATAACTACGAACTGAGCATAAAGCGGTTGAGTAACCTACTCAAACGTCTGAACCAAGATCCTGAAGTCTTGATGGAGTATGATTCAGTAATAAAGGAGCAGCTGAAAAATGGCATAGTTGAAGTTGTAGAGAGGCCAGGTGATGGTGGAGTTGGGAAGACTCATTACCTTCCGCACCATGCAGTTATAAGACGAGATAAGGCAACAACCAAATTAAGAGTCGTATATGACGCCTCAGCCAGATCTAATGGTACAGCCCTGAACGATTGTCTGTACACAGGACCACCCCTTACAGAGCACATTTTTGACATTCTCCTGAGATTTAGAGCTAGCAGAATAGCACTTACTGGTGATGTGGAAAGGGCATTCCTTATGGTTGGCATTGCAGAGGAAGACAGAGATGTGCTAAGGTTTTTGTGGGTGGATGACATTGAGAAGAAGAACCCAGAGATCGTGGTGCTAAGGTTCACCAGAGTCGTCTTCGGAGTATGTTCTAGTCCATTTCTACTCAATGCAACCTTGAAACATCACATTGAAGGATACAAGAATGAGGACCCAGAGTTTGTAGACCAATTCCTTCGCTCCATCTATGTGGATGACTTGAGTTCTGGAGCTGCGGACGACAATGCAGCATATGAACTGTACCTCAAGTGCAAACTCAGACTTGCTGAAGGAGGATTTAACCTGAGGAAATTTATGTCGAATTCAAGTCAGCTAACCGAGCGAATTCAGCAGAATGAAGCACGTATCTCAGCTCCTGCCATATCTGCCAACACTGATCACATGAAGTCACCTTCAGACCCTTCCAAGGAAGATTCTGTAATCGAAGAAGACAAGACATATGCAAAGAGCATGCTGGGAACTACAGACGACACATCTGGTGCAGAACAAAAGGTACTTGGTGTGCGATGGAATTTTGTCAGTGACCAGTTTGTGCTCGATTTGAGGGAGATAGCAACCCTTGCAAGGAACATTGAACCCACTAAGAGAAATGTTGTAGGTGTCACAGCAAAGTTCTATGATCCAATTGGATTCCTGTCGCCCATCATTACAGAGTTCAAGTTATTCTTTCAAGAACTTTGTAAGGCAAAGATCGGCTGGGACGAACCTCTAGAAGGAGAATTGAAGAACGAGTGGTTGAAACTAGCCGCTGGATTGCAATATGTAAGCTCATTCACAGTTTCAAGATGCTATTTTCAAGAAGTCACAGAGAAGATTGTTTCTTGTAGTCTTCATGGATTTGGAGATGCATCCAGCAAAGCCTATGCAGCAGTGATATACCTACATGTCACAACAACCACGGGAAGTTATGTCAAATTCTTAGCCTCGCGATCCAGAGTTGCTCCAGTGAAACAAGAGACAATCCCGAGATTAGAACTTCTTGCCGCCTTAATATTGGCGAGACTGATAAGCCACGTCGGAGAAGCCTTAAAGCCTGAATTGGATATAATTAACCTGACTTGCTGGACTGATTCAAAGGTAGCACTAGCCTGGATCAAAGGTGAAAGGAGAGAATGGAAACCATTCGTCCAGAACCGAGTGAATGAAATTAGAACACTTGTGCCAGTGAACTGCTGGAGGCATTGCCGTGGAAAGAACAATCCAGCTGATATACCCTCAAGAGGGCTGAGTCCGTCAGAACTGTCAGTGTGTGCTTTATGGATTGAAGGGCCCACCTGGCTGAGTGATAATGCAGAAACAGGAAGCGAGGAGTTTGACACTGGACAACTTCCACAAGAATGCTTAGAAGAGATGAAGGCTCGAGACAAGGAAGAGTGGAAATCTGAAACCTCCTCCTCACTGTTAGTAGTGGCAGAAACCATTAACATTGCTAACATTGTGACATGTGAAGACTACAGTAATTTACAGCGACTCTTCAGAGTCACCGCCCTTGTCCTTCGATTTGTGGAGATCTTGAAATTGAGGTTGGAGAAGAATGTTAAAACACAGG
>NC_142527.1:9717700-9725200 GCF_964205215.1 Stylophora pistillata | reverse complement strand
TCAAGTCTGAATGACAACTTCCTTTAACTTAGGGTCGCATTTTTGGGTATAAAAGGAGTGTACAGTAAGACTTAAAAATGAGCTGTTAATCTGACGAAGAATCAATGATCACTGAAAATACCAAAATCGCTATTCAAGAATTACATCACCTTCGCCTGTGGAACAAGAGCTCGAATATACCCTCGGCCAGAAGGCACTTAAGAAAGGAATGAGCCATTGCTATAAAAAAAATACCAAACTCTAAGATTACATAACTGACCGACATGTAATGACGCCCAGCCTATAAAACATGCAAAATAGGATATTCCAAGCTACTTTGTTTTTTTAAAGTGCCTATGAAGTAAACATTTTTTTGCATAATTTTGTAGCTTATTATGTTCTTATTAAGGAGTAACAAAAGAAATTTCAAGAAAAGAAATTTAAATCGGCTTTTTGGTGGCTCCAAGTCCCTAAATTAGACGTTATCAGTGTCTCCCAAAATTCACATTACGTCACATTTGTCATCAGAGCCAAACTCGTTAGCAGTGTCTTTGAAAATTCACGGATCACTTCTAAATCAAAATATTCGTTCACGTTGACATGAAAAGAGCTTATCATCTTTTATCACGATTCACAAATAAAAAAAATCGAATCGCAATTCACAAGGAAAAAAATCTCCTAATTACACTTTGCGCAAAAAGTATAGGGGACTCTTAGGGCAAGGACAAACATCTGAAGTGTATTACATAAGAGAATAACTCCTCTCGGCTACTTTTTTTTGTAGAAATAAAATTAAGCCTCGGGCCGTCCTTGCCTTTGCTCAAGGTTTTCTAAAAAATATGTTTCTGGCAGGGCTCGAACCTGCGGCCTTCCGCGTGTGAGGCGGATGTGATAACCATTACACTACAGAAACAAAACATTTCAACGTATTTTAATATGGCCTGTTCATTATAGTAGCTCATCAACGCAAATGTTACCTTTGGTTCCAAACAGATCCTCCAACTGATCATTTGTGCTACGTGAGAGACCATTGAAAGCCTCCATGCCAAAAAAACGAAACACAATCTTGGAAATCTAAATAATATGTTATGAATAGTTCATATTAGGGGCCCATAAGTCTAGGCACAAATTTGGCTATGTCCACTAGCGCGTTGAATTTGGTAGCAGAGATTGCTTCGTGGAAAATGGTTCACCCTCATCAATCGGCTGGACTGCAAGTTTTTATTCGATCTAAAAAAACGGAATTACGTGATACGCAAGAAATTTCGAAAGATTCATGACAATTGCGTGGAAGAGAACTAAAATGAAAATACTTGAAGTTCAATTGGTAAACGACATGACTTATTTCTGTGGCATTATCCAACCTAATTGTTTCCTGATCAAAGAAAAACAAGCGGTTCAGCAAGCAGTTCAAAAGGTAAGCGAGGAAAACATACTTATAAACCGAATGTTAATCGCAAATCAATGATAAATCAAATTTCAAACAACATGTCAACTTTAACATTTAGTTCAATATTCAAAGTGGGTTATCAAATCACCAAGCCGCAAATTATTTCTCGCGCAATGTGTAATAAAAGGGCAGTTGCAAATTCGTCAAGAATCGCAAACTTAGATTTGATTACTGTAGTCAGCAATCTTTTAGTCCATGAAATATTCCACGAGTGCTGACAAATTTGAATTCATTTTTGATCGCCTCTAGATATCAAACGAATTGATTTTGGAATTTAAGTTAAAAGAACCCATTTTAATACTTTTGGCCTCCAGGTATCACTTAGTACTAGGAAACAGGAGGAACACAAAAAGTGCATCTCCTCGGCGGGGAATCGAATCCCGGTCTCCCACGTGACAGGCGGGGATACCCACCACTATATTAGGAATTCGATACTCGATAGGTGAAATTTGAATGGGTGGAGAGTAAATAATATTTTGTTAACAGGTTTTTTTTAGTTCTTTCTGTTTTCAAGACTCACCCGATTAAAGAAGGCGCCTTCAGCAGGAAATAAATCAATATAGGCTTTCTTGTTAGCCTGTGTATGTTGCATTAATTTGCATCTACTTCAGTCCAAGTGTTGTCGTCAGGAGTCTGATAATTCCTTTATTATTACATACACCAAAACCACCGAAACAGGTTCTCACCCTTCGAGAACACTATAAGCTTTATATTCCTTGCCTCTAAGGTTTTTCCCTCTTTATGTAAGATGTAATTCACGCCTAAAACAGTATTCTTACATGAAGTCCACTTAAAGGTAATTAGCGCTTCCATTTAGAATGAGTTTAACAAAAGACGTAGGTTTTTTTTATTATAGCTCAGCAACCTGTCCGCTGACCGTAGCGTAACAAACTTCGGTCGGCTCACAATAATGCTGCAATCAAACCAGAGTAGACTAGAGGACACAGTGGTCAATCTTCTGCGCGTGTGCAACCTTTGTAGTAGATAGGTGGTAGCGTGTTTCAGGCTGTCACAACCTAGTTGTCTCAAAGGAATTCTAAGCAACCACACAAGTCACTAAGTCGTGGTGTTTCCAAAGCGTAGAACGTTTTCCTGCAGAGCTCAAAAAGTACAGGACAATATGGATTCTATTTGTTGAAGAGCTGAGAAATGATATATCCTAAACCGCAAAAAATAATCCACGAGTCTCCACATGACCCTTTACAGAGGAATGTAGCCTAATGTAGGCTGCTTTTAACACATCTGCAGCAGATATTGCATTTATCATGTCGAGTTCAGTCTGCTCAGTTTCTAAGCTTTTCGTCCGTGTAGTGATCGCAAACTTTTGCAAACTTAGAAAAAAAAATTGGATATATATCATATGGTAATTTAGTCGCCATAAATTCTTCTAAGGAAAGTTTGACTTGCCGGTCCGTTAAGTTTTAGAGATTTTTCCAAAACTAAAGCCAACCGGGCCTGTCCGGGAGTCAAACCCGAGACCTCTCGCACCCATAGCGAGAATCATGCCATTAGACCAACAGGCCGGACATAACTATGACAGACGAGAAGAGGGAATTTATCGTTGTCATAAAAGCAGATGGCAAATCACCTGTGCCACGACTTATCATGAAGAGACTAGCGTTATTGGCCCATTGATCAGAGTTGCACTTCGTCGCATTTTGCAAGTCTCAATGACAACTTCTTTAACTTAGGGTTCTTGGATATAAAAGGAGTGTACAGTAAGACAATACAAGTTGTTAGTCTTACGAAGAATGAAAGATGATCATTGAAAATACCATAATCGCTATTCAAGAATCACAACAGCTTCGCTCTACTGTGGAACTAGACCTCAAACATAGCCTCGGGCAGAAGGCTCTAATGAAAGGAATAAGCCATTACTATAAAAAGAAACTAGCAAATTCTAAGATCTTAGATTGGCCATCTGAGATTTTCAGGAGGTATGGTCGCAGCAAGCGGCTTTTCAAATTTTACCCAGCTCCTGGCATGGTAGTTTGAATGAGGAGTTGCACGAACCAACATCTACTTCAGCTAGAAACTCAGAAATAAGTCAGACCACATCTCTACCATCAATCTCACCAAAGAAACAAGCTTCTCCATTAGAATTAAGGGTGCGCACATCACATAACTGACCGATATGTAATGAGGCCCAGCCTATAAAACATTGAAACCAGGGTATTCCAGGCTATTTTTTTCTTTTTTAGCTAAATGGTAAGGATGTAACTTGATTTCTAACTCGAAGCATGTGAAAGCAAAGCCACCTAACAGAACGGTTAATATATTTTAACGAGAAATGAGCCATAAAAATATGTCACAAGGAAAAAACTGAATTGAAAATAAAACGTGAAACCACGTCCCCGGGTGGGCTTGAACCACCAACCTTTCGGTTAACAGCCGAACGCGCTAACCTATTGCGCCACGGAGACTACCGGTTATATCAGAAACTAATGATCCCTGGGCAATGCTTTGGGTGCAAAAACTGCTTTAAGCTTTCTAGCGTCCAAAAATGACAAACACCGGTTCGTTGGACTGCTTTATGAAAAGCGTTTAGCAAACATGTATTAACAGAATTAGTAACTATGTTTTTATACGGCATAGCCTTGTTATGTCCGTCCACCATTCCATGTTTCTTGTTATTGTTGTTGTTGTTGTTGGTGTTAAACCAGTTCTATCGCTAAAATTAGCCTCTAACACCAAATGTTCCATCCCATAAAGAAAATTAGAAGACAGTGATCAACGGAGCCGCCGTAGCTTTGATGGTTAGAGCAACTGTCTAGTAAACAGGAGGTAATGGGTTCAACTCCCATCAGGGCCTTTTGTTTTATCTCTTTTTTATTTGCACCAGTACAATTTCGCAATTTGTCTCATTGCCTGCGTTTAAGAGTACTGGTAGCAAGAGGTGGCTCGTAAACAACAACGACCGAAAGAGAGCACACGTCTTTAGAAACAACCAGAAAATCAATAATACTCCAAATCGAGTTAAATAAGCGACACCTTTCTGAATGTTCTCAAGCAGAAAATCAACATGATAGGGGTAGACAGTAGTTCAAACAAAGGAAACTTGATTCCTCAAGAGAACTCAGAATTATTTTTTGTCGAAAGTTCATGATAAGACCAAAAAACGTCTTTCTTTATCTCATTACCAAGCTCAGATTTTATAATCTTTCTTAATCTTTTACACGCATGACCCGTTCCTCATTGCTGATCCTAGAAGTATGCAGAACGCGTGTCACATGTGGGCTCAGCGATGACCCAGCGCAACCATGGTGGCCCTGTGGCTTAGTGGTACAGTCTGAAGGTCTGAGGTTTTGCTTCTCGTTATCTCATCAAGACTCACGACTTTTTCTTTTGCGTCAAGCTTTGTGCTAAGGAAAACTCAATTTGATGGAGAATAATTTTTATATTAGGATCAATCCGAACTATGGTAGAACCTCGATCACATTTAGTCCCATCTTATTATTTATTCCCATTATTGCTTCATCAGGGGATAAGTTTTTGCTCAATTGATCGCTTGTAAGACCATAGTGCAATGTTTTACCCGTCCTCTGAAGATTGCAGGCTCAAGCCCTACTAAATACCGCGAAAACGCTTCTTGCTACATTATTTAATTTTCTGTTTCTACGTTCATGCAAAACTCAAGACAATCACATTGACTTAATATTTTAATTCAGTTCTAGGCTTGACCCGGTGTTACGCGATAAAAGATGACGTAATGTGTTTTCTTAATTGTTCAAGAACCTTTAGTGGTCTGTTCTATGACTTTTATCGATCCGTATGAAGTCCACCTCCAGTCCAAACCCAGAAAGGGCTCCTTTTAAAGCCTAATCACAGCCATTCGAGAACAAAACGTACATAATAGCCAGAAACTCATCACGCAAAACAAAATGGTTCACGAATTATGTTTAATCCAACTCTTAATTCACGGGTCATCGGTTTAAATCAAAATGTTCGTTCACGTGGACACGAAAGGAGCTTATCATCTCATTTCACGATTCACCAATAAAACAAATTGAATCGCGATTCACAAGGAAAAAAATCTCCTAATCTCGCTTCACGTAAAAAGTAAAGGGACCCTTAGGCAAGGACAGACATCTGAAGTGTGCTAAATAAAAAGAGAATAACCCCTCTCGGATACTTCTTTTGTCGAAATAAAATAAAGCCTGGGGTCTTCTTTGCCTTTTGCTCAAGGTTTTCTAAAAAAATTGTTTCTGGTAGGTTCATCATAGTGCCTCATCAACGCAAACGTTACCTTTGGTTCCAAACAGATCCTCCAGCTGATCATTTGTGCTACGTGAGAGACTATTGGAAGTCTTCCTCGAGCTTCGCTTTCGAACAACTGTTCGCGTCTCGGAACAGATAATATCCGTACGTGGATAAATACCCGAGTATATTTTCGCAAATCTGCAGCATATCTTGTATTTATCGTGTAGAGTTCAAAGGTCAGCAATAACCCAGCGCAACCATGGTGTCCCTGTGGCTCAGTGGTAGAGTCTGAAGGTAATGTGATTTCTTAATTGTTCAAGAACCTTTAGTAGTCTGTTCTATGACTTTTATCGTATGAAGTCCATTTCCAGTCGAAACCCAGAAAGGGCTACATTTAAAACCTAATCACTGCCGTTCGAGAACAAAACGTGCATAACAGCCAGAAACTAATCGCGTAAAACAAAATGGTTCATGAATCATGTTTAATTCAGCTCTTAATTCATAGGTCACGTCTAGATCAAAATAGAGGACGGGAACGTCAGTTGACAACGGCGCGCGCAGGAAAAATACCGGTAAGAAACTGGGTCGAGAACGTCGCCCCGTTGTGTTTCAGAAGTGATTTAGCAGTCGTTGCCACGAAGTTGTTCAAGACTGAATTAAATTATTTGATTTAGAAATTCGTGTCGAAATAAAATTGATTGTCATTTTCTTTTGTTGCGTGAGCACGACTTTCTTGTTTTCATCAGCGCTGATTAAAAAACTTTAAGACATAAAAAAGTGCAAACCCGAGAAAATTCATGATCAGTAAAAACGACTACGACAACAAATAGATAAAAAAATTTTACGGTATGTAAGCTTCGTGATAGTTCATTTGATCGACTGCTCCAAACTTCAACATGCAGCATGGTTATTGATGAATCGATTTACGATAAAATTCAACGGCATCCCATTCTTAGAGTTTTCACATAGGCTTAAAGAAATGTATTAAAGAAAAGCCCTTTTATTGTCTAATGCCTTGCTCATTCAAAAGCCAACTGAGTCCTGAAATCTTGGATCGCTTGCCAACGATTGTGTTCCAATTTCCTTTCGGGAATCCAGCATATTGAAGCGGCAAGTTTTCAAAAATACACCAATTAACACATAGAAAGGGACCCAATTATCCTGAATATGAGTTTTCAAATACTTCCAAACAGTATTTTCTCATTTGGATCGATTTACAAGTGCACAATTGACGGAAATCTCAGACGTTCTGATCGCGACGGGAAAACCAGCGAAGTGACGTCCTGAACTTGTTTGGGAGAACGGCAACGCTAACACCGGAAGTCGAATGGTGTCGTGTCCAGACTATTCCGCGCGCTCTCCCGTCCTGAAATGACGTTCTCATCCTCTTGCTGAACCTCTCTAATATTCGTTCACGTCGACATAAAAATAGCTTATCATCCTTTATCACAATTCACAAATGAAAAAACTCGAATCGAGAATCACAAGGAAAAAAATCTCCTAATCACACCGCGTAAAAAGTGTAGGGGACATATAAGGCAAGGACAAACATCTGAAATGTCCTACATAAGAGAATAACCCCTCTCGGCTACTTTTTTAGTCGAAATAAAATGAAGCCTAGGGTCGTTCTTTCCTTTTACTTAACGTTTTCTAAAAGGATTGTTCCTGGCAAGGCTCGAACCTGCGGCCTTCCGCGTGTAAGGCGGACGTGATAACCACTACACCACAGAAACCAGATGTTAATTGCTAAGAAAAAACTTAAAATTTATTTTAATATGGCCTGTTCATTATTGTGCCTCATCAGCGCAAACGTTACCTTTGGTTCCAAACAGATCCTCCAACTGATCATTTGTGCTACGGGAGAAACCATT
>NC_142527.1:9672700-9712700 GCF_964205215.1 Stylophora pistillata | reverse complement strand
AGACTCAGACTTTCTGACATGCACAGGTAAACAATATCAGGCTTTAACTGTTCTATGGAAATAGGAATATTTTAGCATGTTTGTTCTCGCATATTGAGTTTTAAATGACAAATCAGCATTTCTTAGTTCATATGCTGCATTTTTTCTGGAAATAATAAAACTAGATAAGCTAATATTTAAGAGTCCCTTTAAACATTTGTAAAAGAAGATCAAATCAAGTAGAGTCCTTCTAGACTTAAGGGTTAGAAGATGGAGAGATTTCAACCGCTCCATGTAAGGTCTTCCTTTGATCATGAGTCGCGTGGCTCGTCTCTGAACGCTTTCAATCATGCCCTGCAAAAAGGCTTGGTGAGGGGACCAGATTTCACAGGCGTATTCAAGGTGAGGCCGCACAAGGTGTATGTAAAACTTGCGAAACACAGCTTAGCGATGTCACCACCGACCCCATCAGCTATGGTGGAGAAATAATTAACAAGTATTTCAGACACCTGCTTTTGATCTTTAACTGTGGTTCCCTCTACTTTCAGCTGGATGTCTGTGCTCGTTCAGCATTCCCTTTTCAGTTAATGGTAGGATGTGACCTGATTTCTAACACGTAGTATATGAGCGCGAAAGCCATCTAACAATACGGTTACTGTTTTTTAACGAGAAAGGAGCCATAGAAATATGCGACAAGGTTAGAACTGATTTGGAAAGAAACTATAAAATCAAGTCCATGGGCCGGGTGGGCTTGAACCACCAACCTTTCGGTTAACAGGCGAACGCCCTGACCGATTGCGCCACGGAGATGACTGATTCCTGGGCTTTGCTTTGGGTGTAAGCTCTCTAACGTCCATAAACGACAAATACCGGTTCGTATCTGTGCACGATCCTCGCAGTAAAGAAGACTATGTAAGCAATAGTGAAAACCTGAAAAAATTCAGGCCTGTACGGGATTCGAACTACTGACCTCTGCGATACTAGTGCAGCACTCTACCAATTGAGCTAACAAGTCAACTGGGAGTAGGTCATCAAATTAATTCGACATAAACCCGTAAGGCGATAAATCAAACACAACGAAGATATTAAATTCATCTATCTGAACTGCGGTTATAGAAACGTATTTGTGCACGATCCTCGCGGTAAAGAAAACTATTTAGGTAACAGTGAAAATCAGACCTGAAAAGTTCAGGCCTTTATGGGATGCGAATCACTGACCTCTGCGATACTAGCCCATCGCTGTACCAATTGACCACAATTAACCGCAGTTCAGATATATGAATTTCATATATTCGTTGTGTTTAAAGTGCTACTGCGACCAAAAATACACCATTTCTTTTGTCCTCAGAGGTTGAAAGTACTTACCCTAAGTAACAATTTGCCAAATCTTAAGGCAAAACTCCATCTAGAAGTAATATTATTTTCCCTACAGATTCGCGATCTAAACGGCCGCCATTCTTCGAACTACAGAACTCCGCGCGAGGAAGAAGAAACTGGGTCGAGAACGGAAGTGACATCAACGACTCAACAAACGTGGCTAATTTGGTATGCCGAGAGAGAGTTGTTTTTCTGGTTCTGCAGGAAAGAAGGAATAAAATTCGAAAGAATTGTTCCCCGGCTTTCTTTTGCCCATTTCCTGTAAAGGCATGCTTTCGCGACGTTGTCGAAGTGAGTCGATGACGTCACAACTAAAACCGCTGTAGTTGTTTTCGCGGGCTCTCCAGTGTGTTATTGGAGCAATGGCGGAAGAATTTTTAATGTCTTCACGGCGCTGTTTTTAAGGAATAACGTTGTCAAATTTGAGAAACTTACGCTTATTCTCATAGTTTAGGGTCTAAATGTGAATTTAACACCAGAAAATTGGGAAAATAAACTGCAAAAATTTCGTCGCAGTAGCACTTTAAAAACCGGTTCGTTGGGTTGCTTTATGACAAACATGTATTAACAGAATCAGAATGTTTTGATAACATAACCTTACTATGTCCGTCTACCATTCCATGGTTTTTTTCTCGTTGTTGTTGTTGTTGTTGTTGTTGTTGTTGTTAAACGCACTGTAAAGTTATTAACTCCCACGTTAACACCAAATGTTCTATCCCATACGGAAAATTATTAGTTCACCATGACGAACGGAGGCACCAGTAGCTCAGACGGTTAGAGCGCCTGTCTAGTAAACAGGAGGTCATGGGTTCGAATCCCATCGGTGCCTTACGTTTATCTTTTCCTTTTTGATGCATCTAGTATACTTTCGTAGTCTTTCCTAATTTGTCTCGTTTCCTGCGTCTAAGAGCACTGGTACCAAGAGATGGTTCGTAAACAACAACGATCGAAAGAAAGTGCACGTCTTAAACACGAAGGCGCGCTATATAAAAGGAGCCTTAGGTCCCACTGGACCATTTGTCAATCAATCATCGTGTGATGTAGAACTCTTAGAGTCAAGTCAGCTTGAGCTACAGCTACTCCAAGCAGTGAACAGCGGGCGCATTCCTCAAAATTGTTTTATGTCTTCATCACAGTACAAGAATTTTTGAGATTCCTATTTCCTTTCTCCAATGGAAACTGTCTTTATTTGTGGCGGTAAATTTGAGATCGAAGTAGGTGGTCCGCACGTTACCTCATGCCACCATGTTGGTGGAAGCAAACAATAGATATATTGAATATGAACTTCATACATTCTTCGTATCTAATAGATATCTCATTAGCTCCTTTTGCATTTAAATTTGACCCGCACACGTCAACGGTGAGTGACAAATGAGCCTAGGTCTTCTCAGGGAAGACTTCCTTATATAGCGCGCCTTCGTGTTTAAGAAACGAACAGAAAATCAATAACACTCCAAATCGAATTAAACAAGCGACAACTGCCTGAATGTTTCCAAGCAGAAGTCAAAGGAAAAATGGTGAAAAATGGTGAAAAGTAGCTCAAACAAAGGAAACTTTATTCTCAATGGATTCAGAAATTTTTTTTGTCGAAAGCTCATGACATGACCAAAACACATATTTCTTTATCTCATCACCAAGCTCAGAAGTTTTCACCTTTCTTAATCGTTTTGCACACATGAAAATTTCCCCATTACTGATCCTAGCAGTAGGCAGACCCGGTGTCACGTGTGCGTAGCGATGACCCAGCGCACCATGGTGTCCATATGTTCTTAACTTATTTGTTCAAGAACCTCTAGTGGTCTATATTATGACTTTTATTGATTCGTATGAAGTCCATCTCCAGTCGAAGCCCAGAAAGGGCTCCTTTCAAAACCTTATCACAGCCGTTCGAGAACAAAACGTGCATGATAGCCAGAAATTCATCACGCAAACAAAATGGTTCACTAATCATGTTTAATTCAGTTCTTAATTCACGCCTCACGTTTAAATCAAAATATTCATATTTATTTATTTCATTCACGTGGACATGAAAAGAGCCCATCATCTTTTATCATGATTCACTAATAAAAAAAGTCGAATTGTGATTCACAAGAGAAAAAATCTCCCAATCACGCTTTACGTAAACAGTATAGGGGACCCTTAAGGCAGGAACAAACATCTGAAGCGTGCTACACGGATTTACCAGAATTCTACTGAAAATTTTGAACGCATTTCAATATGGCCTGTTTATTATAGTGCCTCATCAACGCAAATGTTACCTTTGGTTCCAAACAGATCCTCTAACTGATCATTTTGTGCTACGGAAGAGACCATTAGAAGCCTTAAAGCCAACAAAATGGAACACAATCTTGGAGATCAAAATCATATTAGTACATATTAGGAGCCCATTTGTCTACGCACAAATTTTGATGTGTCCACTGGCTGAGAGCGAGTCAATTTCGTACCAAACAGCAAAAAGTTGAATTTTGGCTGGACTGTAAATCTTCACAAGGAATACGCAAGAAATCGAATTTCGAAAGATTCGTTAAAAATTGCATATAAGAGAACTAAAATGAAAATACTTAAAGTTCAATTGGCAAACGACATGACTTACTTCTGTGGCATTATATAGCCAAATTGTTTTCCGATCGGAAAATAAAAAGCGGTTCAGCAAGCAGTTCAATAGGTAAGCGAGGAAAACGTACTTATAAACTGAACGCGCGGTCAAAACTGTTTCACTTGTGGATCAAAAGATAATCATCTGACTTTAACGGCGATGCCTTAAACTGTTAATCACAAATCAATTATTTATCAAACGTCAATCAATGTGTTAACTTTAACATTTATATCAATATTCAAAGGCGTTATCAAGTCACCAGGCATATTATTCTCCCGTGATCTCTAATAAACGCCTTCTTAAAGGACATTTTATCTGATTTTATCTCCTCTTTTAATCTTAGCAAATTTTATTCAACTTTGTAATTTTATTGGAAATGTGTATATGCAAATTTTATAGAAACCAGGGCCCCTAAGGATACCAGCCTCGCAGCTGACTGGGCCACCCTGGCTAAATAAAGTTGTCTTGTCTTGTCTAATAAAAAGGAAGTTGCAAATTCCTCAAGAACTACAAACTTACATTTGATTTAAGGCTGAAAGTTTCTAAAGAGACTGTGGTGCGGCATCGGTGGGGGTAACAAGGTAATTTGGTTATATCAACTAAGTTGAAATTGTAAATTGGCCACCGTAACGAACAAAAAAAGCTGACGTTTCAAGCGTTAGCTCTTCGTTTTTCTTACAATTTGTTACTTCGTCTTTCTTACAATTTCAACTTAGTTGATATAACCAATTTACCTTAGATTTGATTACTCTTGTCAGAAATCTTTTAGTCTATGAAATATTCGACGATTTCTGATAAATTTGAATTAATTTTTGATCACCTCTATATATCAAACGAATTGATTCTGGAATTTATAAAAGAACCCATCTTAAAACGTTTTGGTCTACAGGTATCGTTTATTACTCGCAAAAAGGAAGAGTAAAAAATGGTAAATAATCCTCTCCGGCGAAAAATCCTGGTCTAAAGCATGACAGCCGGGGATACTCACCACCATACTACTGAGAAACTCGGTACTTAGTGTGCATCTGTTTCAGTCCAAGTGTTGTTCTCCAAAATCAGATAATTCCCTCATTATTACATACACCAAACACGCCGAAGATCACAGGTTCTAGCCCTTCCAGAACACTATTAGCTTTATATTCTTCATCTCTAAGGTTTTGTCATCTTTATGTGAGACGTAATTCACGCCTAAAAGCGCATTTTTACTTGAAGTTCGCTCAAAGGTAAGTAGCACTTACATTTAGAATGGGTGTAACAGAAGACGTAGTTTTTTTTATTATTGTTCAGCAACCTGTCCGCTGACCAGCAACACAACAAACTTCGGCTCACAATAACGCTGCAATCAAACCAAAGTAGAATAGAGGACGCAGGGGTCAATCTTCCGCGCATGTGCGACTTTTGTAGCAGATAGGTTGTGGCGTGCTTTCAGGTTATCACAAGTTGTCTCAAAGGAGTTCTAGGCAACAACACAAGCCACTAAGTCGCGGTGTTTCAAAAGCGTAGACCGTTTTCTAACAGAGTTCAAAATATTACAGGGCAACATGGATTCTATTTGTTGAAGAGCTGAGAGGTGATATCCTTAACTGCAAAAGATGCGAATCCACGAATTTCTACATGACCCTTTATAAAAGCATGTAATGTATTAAAACTGGGTTTGTCACCAGGTGGGTACATTCAAAAATATATTTGAAAATACAAATTAAGTTACAATGGTTTCTGAGATAAGTAATAATAAAAATGTTTCCGACGTTTCGGTCGCAATCACGGACCTTCTTCAGGGGAAGTGAAAGAAAACATTTTATGCAAAAGCGCAGATATAAACAAGACCCTGATTAAAATTCAAGGTACGTGTCACTTCACTGCGCTTTTGCACGTAATATGTTTCTGGCAGCGCTCAAACCTGCGACCTTCCGCGTGTTAGGCGGATGTGATAACCACTACACCACAGAAACGATCCTGGAATAAGATCAAAAAGTCTTAGGCTCCATTACGCATTGTAATCCAATATATATTTTAACTCGCGTGCGATTGGTCAAAACGCATCACTTGTCCAAATATCCCCCCGACTAAATCTGGGGGGATATTAGAGGACATACACCAAGTGACGTCCAATACGGAGAAATCTGCGCTTAAAATGTTACTCAACATAAGAAACAGAAGAGGGAACAAGTTATTTTTGTTCATAAAATCGTATGAGAAAACACTGTCAACATCCCGCGCCGTAAGCAGCAAGCTGTTTCTAATTAGAATTCCTCCTGTTAATAAAATATTTGAAGGACACTAAACACAATAGTCTCCATTTGGCACGAAAATATGTTCGTATATTTCACCTTGGACATTACCCGTTGCTCGAAGCTCACGGTTTTCCTTGAGCTTCGCTTTCGAACAACTCTTCGCGTCTTGGAACACATAATTACCGCGGATAGATATCACACCATATCTTGTATTTATCGCGTCGAGTTCAAAGTCTGCTCAGATCAAAATTGAGAAATATATCATACGGTAGTTTTATCCCCATAAATTCTTCTTAGGAAAGTTCGACTTGCCGGTCTGATTTAGAAGATTTTTGCAAAAATACCGCCCCGCGGGCCTGTCCGGGAGTCGAGCCCGGGACCTCTCGCACCCAAAGCGAGAATCATGCCACCAGACCAACAGGCCGGACATAACTGAGAAGAGGATATTGATCGTTGTCATAAAAGCAGGTGGGAAATCACCTCTGCCAAAGTTATCATGGAGAGACTAGCGTTACTGGCCCATTGATCAGAGTTGCACTTCGGAGCTTTTTTTTAAGTCTGAAAGACAACTTCTTAAAACATAGGGTCGTATAGTAAGACTTAAAAACGAGCTGTTAATCTGACGAGAATCAAAGATGATCACTGAAAATACCATAATCGCTATTCAAGAATTACAGCAGCTTCGCTCTACTTTGGAACCAGAGTTCGAATATACCCTCGGCCAGAAGGCTTTAAAGAAAGGAATGAGCCATTGCTATAAAAAAAAAAAAAAAACTACCAAACTCTAAGATCTTAGGTCGGCCATCTGAGATTGTCAGGAGGTATCATCGCAGCAAACGGCTATTCAAAGTTTACCGAGCTCCTGGCATTGTAGTTAGAATGAGGAGCTGTACGAACCAACATCTACTTCAGGTAGATACCCACAAATAAGTCAGACCACGCAGGCTACCATCAATCTCACCAATGAAACAAGCTTCTCCATTAGGAGTTAGGCTGCGTACATCACATAACAGACTGACCTGTAATGACGCGCAACCTATAAAACATGGAAACTAAAGTATTCCAGGCTACTTTCTCTTTTTAGCTAAATGATAAGGATATGACCTGATTTCTAACAAGAAGAATGTGAGCATCAAAGCCATCTAACAGAACGGTTAAGGATTTGAAAATAAAATACAAAATTACGTCCCCGGGTGGGCTTGAACGACCAACCTTTCGGTTAACAGCCGAACGCGCTGACTGATTGCGCCACGGAGACGACTGTTGATGTAATGAAGTAATGATAGGTTGGGTGTAAAAACTGCTTGAAGATTTCTAACGTCCAAAAACGACAAACACCAGTTCGTTGGACTGCTTTATGAGAAACGTTTGGCAAACATGTATTACCATGATTAGAACAGTTTTATAACATAACCTTACTATGCCTGTTTACCATTCCTTGGTTTCCTTCTTTTTTTTGTTTTTTTGTTTTTTGTTTTTTGTGTTTTTTGTTATAGGCAATATAAATTTTGTAAATGATCAACGGAGGCGCCGTAGTTCAGATGGTTAGAGCGCCTGTCTAGTAAACAGGAGGTCATGGGTTCAAATCCCATCGGCGCCTTTTGTTTTATCCCTTTTTTATTTGCATCTAGTACACTTTCGTAAGCTGTCTCATTGCCTGCGTTTAATTTTACTGGTAGCAAGAGGTGGTTCCTAAACAACAACGACAGAAAGAGAGCATACATTCTTTGAAACAACCAGAAAATCATTAACACTCCAAATCGTGTTAAATAACCGGCATCTGTCTGAACGTTTTCAAGCACAAGTCAACATGACAATGGAAGAATGTATCTCAACCAGAGAAAACTTGATTTCCCAAGGGAACTCAGAACTTCATATTGTCGAAAGCTCATGTTTAGACAAAAAAAAAACCTCTTTCTTTATCTCATTAACAAGTTCAGATTTTATAATCTTTGTTAATATTTTTACACACATGACCCTTTCGACATTGCTGATACTAGCAGTATGCAGAACACTTGTCACATGTGGACTCAGCGATGACCCATTGCAACCGTGGTACCCTGTGGCTCAGTGGTAGAGTCTGAAGGTAAGACTTTTATCGATCCGAATAAAGTCCATCTCCAGTCGAAACCCAGAAAGGGCTCTTTTTAAAGCCTAATCACAGCCGTTCGGGAAAAAAACCTGCATAATAACCACGCAAAACAAAATGGTTCGTAAATCATGTTTAATTCAGCTCTTAAACGTCTAAATCAAAATATTCGTTCACGTGGACATGAAAAGAGCTTATCATCCTGTATCACGATTCACGAATGCAAAAGATCGAATCGCAATTCACAAGGAAAAAAATCTCCAAATCACACTTCGCGCAAAAAGTATAGGAGACCCTTAGGACAAGGACAAATATCTGAAGTATGCTACATAAGAGAATATCCCCTCTCGGCTACTTTTTTGTAGAAATAAAATGAAGCCTAGGGCCGTCCATGCCATTTGCTTAAGGTATTCAAAGAAAAATGTTTCTGGCAGGGCTCGAACCTGCGACCTTCCGCGTGTGAGGCGGACGTGATAACCACTACACTACAGAAACCAGATTCTTCCTAACGTAAAAAAAATTAATGTACTTTAATATGGTCTGTTCATTATAATAGCTCATCAACGCAAATGTTATCTTTTGTTCTAAACAGATCCTCCAACTGATCATTTGTGCTACGTGAGAGACCACTGAAAGCCTCCATGCCAACAAAACGGAACACAATCTTGGAAATCAAAATTATATTTTATGAATAGTTCCTGTTAGGAGCCCATGTGGCTACGCACAAATTTGATATTTCAACTAGCGCAGAAAGTTGAATTTGGTAGCAGAGACTACTTCGTGGAAAATGGTTCACCCTCATCAATTAGCTGAACTGCAAGATTTTATTCGATCTAAAAAAAAGTAATTGCCCGATACGCAAGAAATTTCGAAAGATTCATAATAATTGCGTAGAAGAGACCTAAAATGAAAAAAACTTAAACGACATAACTTACTTCTGTGGCATTATCCAGCCAAATTATTTCCCGATGAAAGAAAAACAAGCGGTTCAGCAAGCAGTTCAGTAGGTAAGCGAGGAAAACGTACCTATTAACCGAATGCGTGGTCAAAACTATTTCACTTATTGATCAAAGGATAATCATTTGATTTAAACGGTTATATGCGTTAAACTGTTAATCACAAATCAATAATAATTTAAATGTCAATCAATGTGTTAACTTTAACATTTAGTTCAATATTCAAAGTAAGTTGTCAAATCACCAAGCTGCAAATTATTTCTCGCGCAATGTCTAATAAAAAGGCAGTTGCAAATTCGTCAAGAATCGCAAACTTAGATTTGATTACTCTTGTCAGCAATCTTTTAGTCCATGAAATACTGAGTTTGGGTTTTTGTCGAGGGTCGAGGGTCGAGGGTAAAATGTCGAGGGTCCGAGAAAAGTGTCGAGGGTCCATAAAGAACTAAAAATCGTAAATTTAAAAAAAATTAAATGTCGTGAAATGTCAGAGGAAACTCAGAAATTACATATGGATAAATTCCAGACATGTTTTGACTTATTGTTCTTGTATACTTTCACGCTTCATTTACACAGCTTTCACAAAGGCACCCGCAACCGCAAATAAATAGATGCCGGCTGATCGAGGTCAAGCTTAACTTTGTGGAAAGCGTGACTAAGCAACTCGTCCAGCGAAGTATCGTTTTCTCTTAAGCGCCTAAATCTCGCAGTTTCTTCCACAAAGGCACCCGCAACCGCAAATAAATAGATGCCGGCTGATCGAGGTCATGCTTACCTTTGTAGAAGCGTGACTAAGCAATTCGTCCATCGAAATATCGTTTTCTCTTAAGCGCCTAAATTTCGCAGTTTCTGGGTTTCCATCCACCGTTAAGTCATTAGCAAAAAAACTCGAACTGAGGAACAGCAAATAAAAAATTATTTCGCGACTAGAGATGCGCTAATGGAGAGGCTTTTAGCAACGTCTGACAAAAGATTGACAAGAAAAACGTACACATTTTTGTTGTTTGAGTACACTTTTTTGTCATTTTTATCGATGGTGTGTTTTAACATTTGTTCCCTCTGATCCTGCAAAACGTTTTGCACATAACTGAAGCTAAAGTTTTACTGCTGCTGTTACTGTAGTTTTAGTGGAATTTTTCATGATTTCACTCCATACTCGGAGTGATAAGAATCTTCTTTCTCCTGACATCATAACGAACTCGGGGATTTCAATCTGATTTAAAACTCTCAGAACTAACCTTCCAAGAAATGAATGCTAGTGAGTAAGGAGATTTAGCATATTGATCTTGGAACTCCGCAGGTTTGCGTTTTGCGAGAAGTACAGAAATTCTACTAATAATTTAGTCATAAAACATATCGACAGGCGAGTTATAGGCAAGAATTCTGCTGGAAATTTGATATACGGTAGTGATTTCACAAACACTTACTACCATCCCAATATATTTCACGTTAAGCGCAAAAATCCTATATTTACTGGCCTTGTTTACATCTCAACACATCTATATAATTCTCTGGATGCCCGTTGCCATCAAGTACTGGATTCATTTCAGTTAAATGTATTACTAAAATAGCCTTTGCCATACATTTCCTACATTGATATTCGTCGGTCCATCACGAGCCACAGGTAAACGGAAGTTCAAATATTCGAAAAGGCTGGTTGCTATGGAGTGACGTCATAAACCGGATAAGTTTCCATCATCGCCTTGACAGCCTTTTTCGATAATTGCCCGCAGTAATCTGAGTAGTTGCTTGAATTTGTACAATCTCTTCCTGCTGGGTAAAATGAAGCCTTTTTTTTTATTAGGGGCTGGATCGGCCCATTGACATTTGGAGATTGGATTTCATATTAATATGCGTAAGCAAAAGCGGGAATGTTTAGTTTCCCGCGGTCGAGTGCAGTTATGGATCCCTTCAAACTTCGAAGGGTTGAATTGCTTCATTCTCCTCCAGATGAGTCAAGGGAATGGTTTATCTTAAATTTCAAGAAATGTGGCACAAGGGTCAGCAAGTTTTTTGAAGTAGCCTGTTAGTGGCACATTTTCCAAGCGTTTTGTACGGTCCAGCTTTGAAAAATGGCGGAAGCTTGGATGGCCGATATGTTCAGAACAACAAAGTGGCCATCGCCTCTCTATTTGGAGTTGTTTCTACCATCTTCCGGCAGAAATTCGAAGAAGGAGAAGTGGTGAGATATCTTTGGTTGATCGATAAAATAAATTCGCCTAAAATCAAAACGGAGACTAGCAAGACTCGACCAAGCGATGACTTTTGCGAGGAGCTGAAAGCTGTTCGTGATGCCTCCGCAGCTATTTGAATTGAAAACGATCAACTCAGAAGGCCGACCTCAATCAAGCGCGGAGTCAGCTAGAATTCCTGTTAGAGGAAATAAAAGAATTAGGTAAGTAAGACCAGCATCAGAGTTAAAATTGAGGAGAAGGTCGCCGCGAGGATAATTATGTGGACATCGATCAAATGTATATCGTAGCTGTTAGGTCCACAGTCCTGAAGTCGGGCGAATGCTCAACGACATCCTTGACAAAACTAAAATTAACAGCTGCAGCCTACTGCAAGCGTTGGAAACAATACTGGGGGACAGTAACCCTCAGTTTTTGCAATCTCTCAGAGTACCAGACTGGACCCTGCTGTTTTTCAAACTGCAGTCGAGGATCCTGGATCAAGAAAAGCTTGGCAAACGTTACTTAGCATTTCCAAGCTAAGACGAACCGGGGTAAGTCATAACGTTTATATTTTTATTAAGATTGGAAAAAGTGAGTTTGCTGTCTTAAGTTTTGTTGTGAATGCTGGTTTTACGGTGTATCAGAACTCATCTCTGCTTGGCAGGAAAATCACATAATTGGCTGAGTTTGATTTTACGCTGAGCCTCTAAGTCTTCTAGCTATGATCACTTTTTATGGCTACTTTAGGAGAAATTTCGGGTTTGTTTCCTTGATGGGGTCTTGACAGTATTATAATTTATTTCATTTCTATTTTTCTACGATAAAAGATTTAAATCGCCAGAGGGATGCCATTGAGAAAACTGGAATAGTAGTTAATGGAAGATGCTTTAAAGTTAAATTTCCAGGTTATTTGTGTGTGCCAATCTTGACTCTTTATATTTTTTTGATCTTATTATTTTTTATTTTTGCAATGTTTTTATGTTACATGTCTAGCTACGTGATAGTAATTATTGAATCCATTTTATGCTTGGCAGTGTTAGAAAATATCTGGGAAAGTATAACATTTGAGATCTTTGGTGTAGCTATTTTAACTTCAACTTCTTGTTATCTTCTTGTCTTTTTTCATGACAGTTACTCTTGATTACAAAACACTGATAATTGCTCAAGCAAAGAGTTGGTGATGCCAAAAAATATATCAATGAACTTTTCAAGCAAGGATTGGACACAGAGTGCTGTGTATTCTGCAAAGTTATTAAGGTAGGTTATACCTGCAATGCTAAATGACATGCATCATAGCGGAATTATACAATAACACAAAACATATTCAGCCTACCGGTATTTGTTATGCAATTTATTTATAATCAATTAGTGAGAACTTTCTTGGCTTTCTTGACTTTACAGAAAGGCAGACGAAAGGTGTCCATAAAAGTGAACATATTTTAGCTGTGGTGAACAGTGATTATATATCTACCATTACTAGTGAACATTATATGACTTTAGCTCAGTTAATTCATTATTGAGTGATACATGCAATTTATTTGTAGGAATGTGCCTCTCCTGATGTTCCTTTTGGGGAAGCCTTTGCTGAGTGTTTCCTAAAGAGCAAAGCAAATATTGGGGGGTAGGTACAACTCTGCATTTCTGCATTGACATGCATAAAAAGTTCCAGCTTGCAGTATGGTATTTCACTTTCTATTGGAATACATGTCTTTAAATCTTACTTGGGAGACTTAGTTTGATTGACAGTTGGTATGCTGCCAGCTGACAGTCGGCCGACAGACTTTTAGGGGAGCTGTTCTTCACTTTTACCCAGTTACCAGCAAAAATATGGTAAGCTTCGATTATAAAGGTGGAAACTAAATTCACTGTTTTTTTTTCTGTCTGTTTCAGATGGAAGGGGTTAAGAGATGACTTGCTCTTTCTCCTTGAAGAGGAGCCATGTGAAGTTAATTTATGTGCTCTGCCTGCAGTGTATAACATTTTAATTTTTAAATTCTGTGCACCCATTGTAGTAAGGCATAGTCAACATTGTTTCATTTAAAAAAATCTATGTTCTTGAAGTCTTATCCTGTAACAATATTATTTTGTTTAGTGTTGCCTGATCACTTCTGAGATATATATTTATTTTTCATATTAATTTCTAAGATTTATATGGCATTCAGTGTAATGCCTGAGAGCTTCTGGGATATAGCAAACTTAGTTTTTCAATCACTGTTAATAGAGGGAAATTATGTCTTTCCTCTCTGGTTCACCCAGGCTGAAGTCCTTCATTCAGAGTAATGGCTGAGCACTTCTGGGATATATAACATACCTAGCTTTTCATTCATGGTCAATATAGGGAAGTGTTGTCTATCCTTTCTGGTTCACACAGGCTGAAGTCCAGGCATTCAGAGTAATACCAGAGCACTTCTGGGATTTATAACATACTTAGCTTTTCATTCATGGTCAATATAGGGAAGTGTTGTCTATCCTTTCTGGTTCACCCAGGCTGAGGTCCTGGCATTCAGTGTAATGCCTGAGCGCTTCTGGGATATATCACATACATAGCTTTTCATTCATGGTCAATATAGGGAGGTGTTGTCTATCCTTTCTGGTCCACCCAGGCTGAAGTCCTGGCATTCAGTGTAATGCCTGAGCGCTTCTGGGATATATAACATACTTAGCTTTTCATTCATGGTCAATATAGGGAAGTGTTGTCTATCCTTTCTGGTTCACCCAGGCTGAAGTCCTGGCATTCAGTGTAATGCCTGAGCGCTTCTGGGATATATAACATACATGGCTTTTCATTTATGGTCAATATAGGGAAGTGTTGTCTTTCCTTTCTGGTCCACCCAAGCTGAAGTCCTGGCATTCAGTGTAATGCCTGAGCGCTTCTGGGATATATCACATACACAGCATTTCATGCATGGTCAATATAGGGAAAGGTTGTCTATCCTTTCTGGTTCACACAGGCTGAAGTCCAGGCATTCAGAGTAATACCAGAGCACTTCTGGGATTTATAACATACTTAGCTTTTCATTCATGGTCAATATAGGGAAGTGTTGTCTATCCTTTCTGGTTCACCCAGGCTGAAGTCCTGGCATTCAGTGTAATGCCTGAGCGCTTCTGGGATATATCACATACATAGCACTTTTCATTCATGGTCAATAAAGGGAAGTGTTGTCTATCCTTTCTGTTCCACCCAGGCTGAAGTCCTCGCATTCAGTGTAATGCCTGAGCGCTTCTGGGATATATAACATACATAGCTTTTCATTCATGGTCAATATAGGCAAGTGTTGTCTATCCTTTCTGGTTCACCCAAGCTGAAGTCCTGGCATTCAGTGTAATGCCTGAGCGCTTCTGGGATATATCACATACATAGCACTTTTCATTCATGGTCAATATAGGGAAGTGTTGTCTATCCTTTCTGGTCCACCCAGGCTGAAGTCCTGGCATTCAGTGGAATGCCTGAGCACTTCTGGGATATATAACATACATAGCTTTTCATTCATGGTCAATATAGGGAAGTGTTGTCTATCCTTTCTGGTTCACCCAGGCTGAAGTCCTGGCATTCAGTGTAATGCCTGAGCGCCTCTGGGATATACAACTTACCTAACTTCTCATTCATTGTCAATATAGCGAAGTGTTGTCTATCGTTTCTGGTTCACCCAGGCTGAAGTCCTGGCATTCAGAGTAATGCCTGAGCACTTCTGGGGTATATAAGATACTGAACTTTTTACTCATGGTCAATAAAGGGAAGTGTTGTCTATCCTTTCTGGTTCACCCAGGCTGAATTCCCGGCATTTAGTGTAATGCCTGAGCGCTTCTGGGATATATAACATACTTAGCTTTTCATTCATGGTCAATATAGGGAAGTGTTGTCTATCCTTTCTGGTTCACCCAAGCTGAAGTCCTGGCATTCAGTGTAATGCCTGAGCACTTCTGGGATATACAACATACTGAGCTTTTTATTCATGGTCAATATAGGGAAGTGTTGTCTATCCTTTCTGTTTCACCCAGGCTGAAGTCCTGGCATTCAGTGTAATGCCTGAGCGCTTCTGGGATATACAACATACTTAGCTTTTCATTCATGGTCAATATAGGGAAGTGTTGTCTATCCTTTCTGGTTCACCCAGGCTGAGGTCCTGGCATTCAGTGTAATGCCTGAGCGCTTCTGGGATATAGAACATACTTAGCTTTTCATTCATGGTCAATATAGGGAAGTGTTGTGTATCCTTCCTGGTTCACCCAGGCTGAAGTCCTGGCATTCAGTGTAATGCCTGAGCGCTTCTGGAATATACAACATACTTTAAGTTTTTTCATTCATGGTCAATACGGGGAAGTGTTGTTTATCTTTTTTGGTTCACCCAGGCTGAACGGAAGTTCTGCTATTCACAGTAATGCCTTAGTGCTTCTGGGATACCTAACGTTCTTATTTTCTTTGACATTCACAGGTTAATCTAGGGAAGTGTTGTCTATCGGCCTTACTGGTTCACCCAGGCTGAAGTCCTGGCATTCAGTTTAATGCCTGAGCGCTTCTGAGATACTTGACTTACTTAGCTTTTCATTCATGGTTAATATAGGGAAGTATTGCCTATCCTTTCTGGTTCACCCAGGCTGAAGTTCTGGCATTCAGAGTAATGCCTGAGCGCTTCTGGGATATACAACATACTTAGCTTTTCATTCATGGTCAAAGTAGGGAAGTGTTGTCTATACTTTCTGGTTCACCCAGGCTGAAGTCCTGGCATTCAGTGTAATGCCTGAGCGCTTCTGGGATATACAACTTACCTAGCTTCTCATTCATTGTCAATATAGGGAACTGTTGTCTATCCTTTCTGGTTCACCCAGGCTGAAGTCCTGGCATTCAGAGTAATGCCTGAGCACTTCTGGGATATATAACATACTGAACGTTTTACTCATGGTCAATAAAGGGAAGTGTTGTCTATCCTTTCTGGTTCACCCAGGCTGAATTCCCGGCATTTAGTGTAATGCCTGAGCGCTTCTGGGATATATAACATACTTAGCTTTTCATTCATGGTCAATATAGGGAAGTGTTGTCTATCCTTTCTGGTTCACCCAAGCTGAAGTCCTGGCATTCAGTGTAATGCCTGAGCACCTCTGGGATATACAACATACTGAGCTTTTTATTCATGGTCAATATAGGGAAGTGTTGTCTATCCTTTCTGGTTCACCCAGGCTGAAGTCCTGGCATTCAGTGTAATGCCTGAGCGCTTCTGGGATATACAACATACTTAGCTTTTCATTCATGGTCAATATAGGGAAGTGTTGTCTATCCTTTCTGGTTCACCCAGGCTGAGGTCCTGGCATTCAGTGTAATGCCTGAGCGCTTCTGGGATATAGAACATACTTAGCTTTTCATTCATGGTCAATATAGGGAAGTGTTGTGTGTCCTTCCTGGTTCACCCAGGCTGAAGTCCTGGCATTCAGTGTAATGCCTGAGCGCTTCTGGAATATACAACATACTTTAAGTTTTTTCATTCATGGTCAATACGGGGAAGTGTTGTTTATCTTTTCTGGTTCACCCAGGCTGAACGGAAGTTCTGCTATTCACAGTAATGCCTTAGTGCTTCTGGGATACCTAACATTCTTATTTTCTTTGACATTCACAGGTTAATCTAGGGAAGTGTTGTCTATCGGCCTTACTGGCTCACCCAGGCTGAAGTCCTGGCATTCAATTTAATGCCTGAGCGCTTCTGAGATATTTGACTTACTTAGCTTTTCATTCATGGTTAATATAGGGAAGTATTGTCTATCCTTTCTGGTTCACCCAGGCTGAAGTTCTGGCATTCAGAGTAATGCCTGAGGTTTTCTGGGATATATAATGTGAAGAAATTCTTGTGACGCAAACTTTTCTGTTATTTGAGCTCTTCACCTATATCTACAGCAGAGCGACAGGAATAAATAGTCGTTTGAGACAAAAATTTGAAAAACAGCTTCATTTACTGTTAAAAGTCGCCCTGCAAACCGCGACGGGAAGAGAACATCGAAACAAAAAATGCTGCCAAAAAAACTCAATAAATAACACAAGACAAAACACTGCTGGTCTTCAAGAGCCCTTAACTTTCCAAGGAGAGCTCTCATTTTCTTTTGTGTATCTGTCAAAGGTACCAAACTTCGAGCACAACCTGGGTACAACCTTAATTATATTTCTTGATTGTTAATACTCGTATCCATTGATTTAAACGCAGGAAAATCCAAAAGACTTCGGAAGATCGGCTATTTTGGCTTTTTTTCCAACTTGGGTGTAGTAAACTGAGAACGATATGGTGCAGGCCATATTAAAATAGTTATAAGAATGCGTCCTTCCGCTTTACACGCGGAGGGACGCCCGTTCGAGCCCTGTCAGAAGAAATTTTTTCGAAAAACTCTTCTTGAAGCAAGAGAGTCCTAATCAATGCTTTACTTTTATTCCAACGAAAAAGAAATTGGGTCAGTGGCATTGAACCTTCAGATGTTTATTATCCATCCCCTCCCTTGGTTTATTCACTTCTGTAGATCCTCACTTGTCACATATTTGCCTTAACCCTTTCACTACCAATATCTCATTGATAATTCTCCTTAGGTCCGCCATACATTTCTAATGATGCTAGTTTTGAGAATTTGGTGCTTGTCGAATAATAATTCACTGACTGATATATTTCTTTATTCTCATAACATGTCTGCTCGACATTGTATTGACATTGTGAGAAGAGACTCTGTCTTGGTCACTCATGGGAGTTTAAGGGTTAATCAATATCTTTAGGCAGTAGTAATGCCTCCCTTTGGCTGGCTAGGGGCTATTATTAACAGTTCTGTTTTTTGTTTTATGTGTCACCCCTTGGCTGGTTGGGGGTTATGATTATTCTGTTGTTTTTTTGGTGTGCCTCCCCTTGTCTGGCTAGTGGCTATTATTATCCGTTCTGTTATTTGTTTTGCGGGCCACCCCTTGGCTGGCTAGGGGTTATGATTAATCCTTTGTTTTTTGGTGTGCCTCCCCTTGCCTGGCTAGGGGCTATTATCATCAGTCTTTTGTTACTATCATACGAGTGAGTTTTATTCTTAGAGAGTGTGTGTCAATTTTTGTGAGGTGGGGTTCGATCCCCCAGTGAAGTTGGTGTCTGGTGACCCTCAGTTTATGGTGGACCCAACCCTATGGCCTTGCACTCCCGCCTTGGGTTGGATCAGACTGTTCGGTCGGCAGGCATTGCACCGCCCTCACGGGAGCCTGGCCGTCCACCTCAAATATAAAAAAATTGTACACCACTCGTATGCTTGTACCTAACGTTAGACCCCTAAGTTAAAGAAGTTCTCAAACAGACGTGAAAAATACTCCTAAATGCGACTCTGATCAAAAGACCAGTTACGCTAGCTTATCCACGTCAGAGTCGTGATACAAGCGTTTATCCACCCGCTTTTATAACAGTAATAGATAAAATACCCTTTTCACTTTAATTATGTCTGGCCTGTTGGTCTAGTGGCATGATTCTCGCTTAGGGTGCGAGAGGTCCCGAGTTCGACTCCCGGACAGGCCCGATCTTCGATACTTTTGGAAAAGCTGTTAGATGTTATCAAGCCAGAAGGTCAAGCTTCCCCTGGAAAAAATTTATAGCGATTGCATTACGTATGCGTTATTGACCAAGCGTGAGGTCGAGATGGCTGAATATTGGCTAAGTCCGAGAACGACTCCATCTCAGACATTGCAAAAAAAAATACGATGTTTGTAATTCCGCTCCACGCAATGACTTTCTTGCGCGGATCTAGGCGGGTAATCTCGAGCGGGCAGGATGGGCCCATCTTGCGCTCTCGGGTAGCCAATCATAACACAGCATTTGCTTCATGATGCCCACGGGCACTGCTAGCGATATAATAACATATGTGATACACCTCATTGTGTATTTGTTTCCTTGTTCTTCAGGGGCCCTAATCCAATCCGTTTTATTTTTCAGTGAGAGCTCTCATATTTGCTATCGAAGAATCGCATTATGCTTCTGAAAGGTAGAAAGTGGCTGAACTCGGGAGTTTGAGTTGTACTTTGTACGACTTTTGTGCATTATCAATCAGGGGAGGTGACGTTCGTGTGGCTTTTGTCCATTTCAATAATATATTAAGAGTCAAAATTAATTTCCTTTCATCTTACTTTCCTTTGCGTGGGCAAATGGATCAGCAGGAGCCCATTACCCGGAGCTTCCATCTCAGTTGTACCCTTGAGTCAACCCTGTTCCGCTTCTTTTTATCTTTAGAACTGAGATATTTGTGGGGATTCTTTAATCTTTCCGCGCTTTCCGCCATTATTGAAATAATTTCGTGCGAACTGCAAGTGACACAATAGAGACATAACACAATAGAGACGACAGCTCTCTTATGATTGGCTATTATAAAAACACCCGCGAAAACCACCGGGGGAAGTGCTTCTAAAAATATAAAGATACGGGACAGGGTTGGCTCAGAGGGTCAGTAAGGAAGATGGAAGCTTCGGGTGATGGGTTCCTGTGGATCAGTCATTATCCATCGCTAGGGGAGAGGGTGGGGAAGCAGATTTGTTGGAGGGATTACATGGTTTTAATGGGGTAACGGAGGGTGTATCGGTCGTCTATAACAGAATTTTAAGAGGGCTATATCAAATTCACTGCTAATAAAGAATACTACAAAGCCTTTGAGGGGATCAGGTAAATTCTTCTGTGCCACAACCAAAATCCTCTGACCCATCCCCCCCTCCCCAGCCGACAAACAATGACCGGTCCCTTAAGAGAAGGACAGGTTGAAATAAAAACCGACATATTTTATTGTTGAACTCACGAATAGTAAGCTACACGACCCAAGAGGTTTTACTTTTCTATCTTCGTTCCGAATAAAACTCGAAAATTGTCTTGATTCGGGTCTAAAAATTCTCAGGCTGGTGCTTCAACTAGAAACTTATCTTATAAAGAGAGGATAGCGTCCTCTTTTGTCTCATACGCTTTTGTAGATTAAAAAAAAAACAGAGTAAAGAACTGAAAAAATCGGAAAATTAATGAAAAATATGTCTGTTTCACAGTTATCGAGAGCGATGTTGTAAAAATAAAACGACACGAGCATTATAGTCCCACAGTTTGGATAAATTCATTCGTTCCACTGCACCTAGCAAATGGTGATATGAAGAGCTTTGCACGAAGTTACGAATCACTGTCGGGATCCAGCAGTGGACTTCTGATTTCGATCGTATTCCAGGTCATTGCAGGAGATCGTCGAATGTAACGATATAATCGTATTGCTGTAGACACAATAAAACGAAAGAGTTGGGAGATAATAGCGAGTGCTACACACAGGGAGAGCCACAATGGGAAGAAAACAAGAACAGAGATCTCAATCCATTCCATGGCTTTTAAGTACCGTTTGCTCGGTCCATGGCGGCTTGTACTAAATGAGACAAGAGTGGCCTCTGGAATGTTGATTAGCGAAATGATAACTAATGCAAAGAGGGATACTGTTTCGGTGTTGTTGGTGACGGTGTTGCGGTAAGGGTTCTTGCACAGATGGTGGATAAGGATGAGAACACAAAGTGCAGCCATGAGCACTAAACACAGCATTTCATCGTCAACAAACGCACGGCAAGCAAGGAGTATTAAACGGCGGCCAATCAAAACACTCTCCCAGTATAAAGTTCCATCATCTTCGTCGTTTGGTGGGCGAAACGGTCCTTGTAGTACTTCCAAGACAGGTTCGCTCACAGTCTTCCCTCTTACTAGCGATGCCTCGGTGTTCGCCCTCATTTTGATTCTTATGAACCAGTATATCAGGAACGGCAGTGGCATAATGCATGCTCCGAGGAATTCACCTGTCGAAACCTGTCCTCGATAAAGGTGAAAAGAACCGAAGTAAAGAACAAAGAAGAAAGGCACTACGAATACTATAACGTAAGCCAGTAGTGCATATTGCCACCATTGCCAGCATGTAACAGTTCCATCGAGGTAGAGACGCTTTTCAGAACCAATAGGAACGCATCGCAAAAGCTTCAAAGATGTTTCTGCTAACCGTTCGTATCCAAGAAGCAGTATCTCTATGATTGTCGCCATGTATCGTTGAGGAGAAGGGACTGCCTTTCGTCGTAAAATGTTGAAACTAACGTGTAACCAATATATGATGAAAACTTCTGTCATGGTGGTAAAAACTGTTCCAGACTGCATCAACTCCTTAGTCACTGCTGTAAGGCCAACAAAAGGACATCCCGCTATTTCTTTAAATATCCGAAATCGGAAATTGAAACCTGCTATGATTACAGATATGAAACTTATTTTATGGAGCAAGTCGTCGGTGGAACCAACAGTCAGTACTTCGGCAGCTTGATAGAAATAAAAGACAATTTTGAGATAACCGCTTTTCAGGTGCTCACCGACACCACCTAAGTCTTCCCTTACCATCCTATGTTCCTTTTTCCTAAACCAGAATATTTGGTTTTTGAGAAAATTGAAAATTGGTGGTTTGAATAAAAGGTATGTAGCAAAGCTAGTTGTTGCCAGTATTTTAATGAACCAGTACATGCTGTTACTGCACTTTTCGTTCGCCAGACAATCGGTAGAAAGAAGAGTCTCACCAAATCCTGGGGCGCAAGAACCGCATAAGATACTGGTTCTGTTTCCAACACACTCGTTATATTCTGTAGAACCAGTAGCTGGACTTTGACAATAACTGTTGGGACAAGGAATAAACTCGAGCTCATACAGTCTTTTAGTACTTTGATGTCCCCAGAAATTTTCGTCCGCAGTTATAATTCCAGTTTTGCAAGTGGCCCCGAATGGACATTTGTAGCACTTAATCTTGTCGACTACAGCTAAACCACGTGAACGTCCTCTTTCAAGGCTGTAATAGCCAGGAGCACAAGTCCAGCACAAAAATTTTAGGCTGGTGACATTAAGTTTGCAAAACTTTTTCATGTTTTCAGATGAAGAAAAATGAGTGGTATTTTCAAGCCAAAGCTGGCTTCCTCTGTTGCACTGAATGCTTGTATTGTTGTCCATGGAAAAGTATCCTCCACTAGAAATATAAAGCACTGGATATGGACCCCATGTAGATACAAATGAAGTCATGGATGTGTTTTCAAATTTCATTGGCCCTCCACTTTCAGAATACAAAAGTATTGTTTTAGAGAACGAACGATTTCCCAGTTCCAAAATTTCTTTTGTTCTGACGAAAAAGCAGTCTTTGAAAAGCACTTGACCCGTTCCATACGCAGAATAAACATGACCTGCTTGTTCAATACCAAAATTGTCTCGGAAGACACAATTTTGAAACGTGGTGTTTCCGTTATTGATGGACACTGCACCTGCCATGATACCCATATTATCTTGAAATAGGGTATTCTCAATTACCACGTCACAGCCGTACGTCCACGATGGGTGAGTATCGTTTGTGGTATTCCGTTGCACACATCCGGATTTTAGCGGTGTATCAAGGGTTGTGATGATTGCTAATGCGCCAGTAGCCGTCTCATAGAAATAGGAGTCAGCTGAAACACTACTTCGCGGCTTTGGCCACTTTTCACGATAGAGACAGGCACAGTTTCTAAATGTGGACCGTCTTATCCACAGTGTTTTACGACCACGGAAGAAAAGAGCAAAATTGGTGGATGGCCTGTACTCAAAAGTATTGTTGTCTAGGCCGATAACCGCCTCAGAAATATTCAGCTTTGTCAAAGACGGAATGTGGAAGTGTATGGCATAGCTTCTGTCCTGGGACTCTTTGCTGGTGAAGACTGTATTTTGAATCATGAAACGCACCGAGCTTGGGTCACGAAGACTGAAAAGCATATCATAAATATTATTTTTAAAACTACAATTATAGATAGAGATGTCGACTGGGAAAACTTCTTGTGTAGGATCAGGTCTTGAAATTATTGTCAGTCCATAATGAGCATGCACCACCGATACATTCACAAGTTTAAGCAGGTATTTGGGACTTATGAACAAAGCTGTTCCTGGTTTCGTCACATTGTTCGCAATCAACGTGTCCACAATGGTAACATTTCCTCCATTTGAATTCGGCGTTTTCATTAAAATTGAGCTTCCTTTATTATCCTTAAAGGAACACTTCGTAACAATTATGGCTGTTTTACCATTTCCTATTTCCGTTCTTATATGCAAAGAGCTGCTTATTTTATGGACGTTGTTCATCCACTGGGACTCTGTAATTGTTATCACACCACTTTTTAAACATAAGAAGACAATTGTGCATTTGTGGACTGCCTTTCCACGACAACCAGCGATATTTACATTACTGATCGTCAAAAGCATCTTCGATGGACATGATGCATAATGTTGTCGTTGTAAAGGTGGCTCTCCTACTGCAAGTGCACAACCAGTCTTTAGGGCCTCACAATGTTTAAATTCAACGTTGGTGAATTTTGCAATGAAAGTTCCATTTGGAGCATTAGCAAACACACAACCGCCCAAGATAGCTCCATTTGAGGTAAAATTGGTATTTGAAACGTTTAAAATTGCTGCAATGTTTGCTACCAGTAACAAACCGGCTCCATTTTTCAGAGTAGTGTTACCCGACTGCCCAACGATTTTGGAGTTACGAATTGTCACGTTAGCCTCATTGGACTGAATTGCCATACATCGGAGGCCAAAGTTTTGGATGCACTCTATGTTATTGAAATTTACGAGAGTTTCTCTTGTAACTGAGTAATAAAGACTATCCGCACCAAATTTGCTGGCCACTTCCTGCGAAAGTGACTGGGTGTTGTAGAGCAAGCGAATGTCTTTGTAAGTTTCCTCCGTCACAGCTGATGAAGCATTTAAATTCATGAAATAACCATAATTCTTTGAACATGTTATATTCTGAAAAGAGGCAATGATTCGGGTAGATATAGCGTCTACTTTCGCCTCGGAAGTTACTTTGATTACTCCAGTATCACCCACGCTTCTCTTTCGTAATCCATTTCTCATAAAGTGCGTTTCGAAAACTTTCATGGAGACTAAGGAAGTCCCGTTTGTACCCGTACGTAACAACGAGAGCTTTATACAGAATACCTCATTGTAAAGGAATTTCGAGTATTGGATATTCAACTCAAAAGTCTTACCGTCCTGAACTTGAATGGTCAGCGCAGTCGAGGCGTTTTCAAACAAACAGTCACTGATCTTCGCGTTCAAGCTGTCATTGAATGTCAAAGCTGTTCGATCAAAGATTATTCCTGATAGCTCTATCACCGACGACTGCCTCTGGAAATTAATGCCGCGATAACAAGATACACGAGGCTTGAGATATGCGCCTTCAATTGCTACACTTTTGTTTATGTTGAAAACGGTGTCACTGTCCCCACAATCGAACGGATACTTTTTGGTACCAGTCCCATTTAAAACTATCCTTCCACCCCAGGTCACCCTGAGAACGGCCAACTTCATAGATCGGCATGGCTCGTCTTGAGGCCCACAATTGACAAAGTCGCGTCCAAACGTGGAGACGTAAACTTTCTGGAGGTACGTATTAGCTAGAGACTCTGAGAATAAGAGACCAATTTTTCAATGTGGGTTACAAGAATGAAGCTCCAAAAATTGCAGCATTTGCTTGCGATGGCACGATTCTTAAAGAAATAGCCTCCTTTTCAAAAAGGAAACGATTTATTGGAGGACGGATATCGTTACTCGAAGTTTGGTAATCTAATGTAAGATTGGAAAGGAAGAATGGCCCAGAGATGTGTTACTAGTTGACGCGCTAACAATAGCTATCTAATTGTTATGAGTTTCATGATATAATCCAGTTCTCCGCAAAGATTTTCAGTTTTTACATAAACTGAATTTTCGTTCATCACAGACATTTTCCAAATTACTTTCGGTAATCTTAGATATCTCAAACAACAGAATAAAAAATAAACAAAAAAAATTAGTCACGTATACTGGTAAACTTATGGTAAAGTCAAGACCTAGAGAATGTTATTTCACTCGTCATTTCGTAATACAAATTTTAGGGACATTAATCACTATATAAACGAAGGAAATGAAAGATCTATCCCCTCGGCGAAATTTTGACTCCCCAGTTTGAAAATAGATATTATACTATAAAGTGTTCATCGCAAATTTGGGGCTTCGTCCAGATTGAAAAGAGTAGTACATGTGTCGACTGCAAAATGAATACGGTGCTCCTTCTCTTCACTTTACTGGGATATAATATTTTGAATCTTCCTAAATAATGAAAGTCTATTCTAAGCGAAGAAAACACTATTGGAATTACTATCGTGTGATTATTATTTAGTGATGAAAACGTAGGCATTAACTAAACGATTAAAATATTAGCCTCGATTCTTGACTTTTTGTCATGTTTAGGTTGACTCATAACTCGATTTTAGAAGAGTCGACTTAGTCTAAACGATTTTTAATGAAATGTGGAAAAAAAGCAAAAATCTAAAATACGAGATGAATATTTCAAAGTAGCTAATCAGTCCCTGTTAAATAATTTCCTATGTAAAGGTTACCTCCACAAGCAAACAGGAAGGAAAAGATGAATGTCTCCACAACTAGAACAAGATTAGCCATCACATAATTTTTCCCTCAGCAGCTTCATAAACATTTAAACCATGTGGTGTATAAAAGTACTGACGAAAAGTGTTCGAAACTAAAATGAACGAAGCATAAGAAAGGATGCAAATTTTGTCTAGAGGTTTGTCAAATTCTTTTTTGTAGATTAGAAAATGAAACTGTTATCCCGTGCCAGAGTTTTGTCTTTTGTATTTGTTACTGTAGATATCCACAAAAAGTATCGAGGAAAATCTAATTTCTATTCGCCGGAAAGAACTGCGTATTATGTATCTCGAAGGTAGCCGGTTTTCGTACAGGAAAAAATTAACAGTGAATGGGAAGATTCATTTTGAACAATCTTCCCTGATTTTCAAACTAAACATCTACTGTACAGTGAAACTGAAGTTTCAGTGCAATGGATCAATTGATTATCATGCGGTAGCCAAGCATGAGCGAACTACGGCGAATCTGGCTGCTGAGGAAATTGCGTAGACTCTGGGAAGTTTGATACTATACCTAACGATTTTTTTGACGTTCTGTTGCCACTCTTTCGACGCTCAGTTGATAGGCTGGAAGACAGCGTTTAGGAGTCGGACGATGGAATATTACTTTTCGCCAACATGCCCAGCGTCCCCCGGGTAACCATCAACGTTGTTGAACAGCCCGGTTGTTGAACAATTAACGGTTTATTACGCCATTAAAGTAAGACATTCGGCCGAAGCATGTCGTTCGTCCGTCGGTGATAAGTCAATCCGAATATTCCTCGATGCGGTTGAGTCGATTGTGCTCGTAAAGCTCGCATATTATGCTCCTAGCGTTGCTCAAAATTTCTGAAATTTATGCCCGAGTTATCCTCGTTTCCCTAAATTATGCTCCTCGTATTAAAATTATGCTACTTGATTTTCAAGCAAAACAAAGGTAGAGCACTGGGGTAAACACGAAACAAACAGCAACTGATTACTTATCTGGTGAGTGAAGCCCATCATTTTAATAGACAAACAATGTATCGTTACACGTTTCCCCTGCATTTGTTCCTCAGAATTGATAAACATACTGCTCAACATTTTTCAATCAATGGAGCTTCTGACTGAATTGAAGTTGGGAGTGAGTTAAGACAGTCAATTATTTTTTTCTCAGCTCGTGAGCGGGCGGTATTCTACAAATCCTGATTGGTTCCGAGAACGGGCAGTATTCTCCCCATCCGGCCCGCTCACAGCGGGCGGTATCCGTTTCGCTCGAGTCCGGCTTTACAAAATATCTCAAGCTTCGTTGCAGGTTTTCACAAATATATCTCATTTTGCTGGTCGGGCAGAATGTTCGAGCAAAGACTTCGGTCACGTCCATTTGGCGATAAATAATACTCAGTCTTTCTTCTCTCTCGCTCTCAAATCACAATGACTTTTCTGCAAAAATTGATTTCGAAATAAATTTGGTGGTACTAAATTTGTTTTTAAAACGATTAAAACGAGGCCTAAAAACAATTTTTATTTAATAATCCTTCACAAAAAGTAACTCAGAAAGTTACAACGAGAGGTGGTTGCAGTTAACAATTACGTTAATCAATCGGTGACTCTCATTCGTTAATATCCGAATTCTTTAACACAATTTGTTCGTTTGTGAAACGTTGAGCGAAGTTTTGAGTTCTTCTATAACTACACTTTCGCCTATTCTTTGCTAATCCCTTGAATTTGGACATTTCTACCGTAAATTTCCCATCAGAAACCGGAGGAATTTGATGAATAAAAGTCGCATTAAATCCACCTGTGCCTAGCTGGAAAGAGTCTCACTGACTTCAGCTTTTTAGTCGAAGAAAGACAGATTTACACACACCATTGCAGAAAACGAACAAACAGACTAACATATATGAGAACGATCCTTCGCAGTAAAGCACTATTTGAGCAATAGTGAAAATCAGACCTGAAAAAAATTTCAGGCCTGTACGGGATTCGAACCACTGACCTCTGCGATACTAGTGCAGCGCTCTACCAATTGAGCTAACAAGCCAACTGGGAGCAGGCCATCAAATTAATTCGATATAAACCCGTAGATGATAAATCAAACAACAACAAACATATGAAACATATGTGTGAACTGCGGTTATGAGACGTATATGAGAACGATCCTTCGCAGTAAAGCACTATAGTGCTTTACTGCGAAGGATCGTTCTCATATACGTCTCATAACCGCAGTTCACACATGTGTTTCATATGTTTGTTGTTGTTTAAACAGACTAACAACTCATAACACACATTTGGATTCACTTACAATTTGACTTTTCGTGACATTTTAAAACGGAACAGAGGTAAATCTTCGAAGATTAATCGTCCTTGGAAATAAACAATACCTTCCGTAAGATCTCTGACGGTTTTTTTTTTTTTTTTACGAGAAGATCGTTGCATTGTCATTTAACTCGTTTGTGTTGCGTTTCTATTCAAAAGCGTATGCTTTTTTTCCTCTTCAATTAACAGGTGTCACATTGTGACAGTTACTTGTCAAAAAATTTTTCAAAGTTTGCTCGGAAGCCTTTTCAGTTACATTTACAAATTAAAAATATTTCGGTGAAAACTTTCTCTTTAATTTGAATAACGTCTGTATTCTTTATCATCCACTCGCTAACAAATTGTTAAATTTATGGAGGATTTTCCCGTAATTAAACTCGTAATTGTAGCCCTACATCATTTGGGTTCTTTTGGCAATCATTTTGTTATGTAAGATACAATGAATATATGAAGTTCATATATTTTGAACTGCGGTATTAGATACGTATGATGCACGATCCTCGCAGTTGATAGCGCTATTTATGCAATAGCGAAAATCAGACCTGAAAAAAATCAGGCCTGTACGGGACTCGAACCACTGACCTCTGCGATACTAGTGCAGCGCTCTACCAATTGAGCTAACAAGCCAACTGGAAGCAGGCCGTTAAGTTGATTCGTAATAAACCCGTGAAAGTGATAAATAAGATACAATGAATATATGAAGTTCATATATTTTGAACTGCGGTATTAGATACGTATGATGCACGATCCTCGCAGTTGATAGCGCTATTTATGCAATAGCGAAAATCAGACCTGAAAAAAATCAGGTCTGTACGGGACTCGAACCACTGACCTCCGCGATACTAGTGCAGCGCTCTACCAGTTGAGCTAAAAAGCCAACTGGGAGCAGGCCGTTAAGTTGATTCGTAATAAACCCGTGAAAGTGATAAATAAGATACAATGAATATATGAAGTTCATATAGCGCTATCAACTGCGAGGATCGTGCTAAAGATTAAGAAAGATAATAAATTCTTGGTGATGAGATAAAGAAAGACGTTTTTAGGTCTTATCATGAGCTTTCAACATAAAAAAAAGTTCTGAGTCCCTTGAGGAATCAAGTTTTCCTTTGTTTTTTATGTTTGAGGCGGACGGCTAGGGTCCCGTGAGGGCGGTGCAATGCCTGCCGACCACACGTCTGATCCAACCCGAGGCGGGATGCCATGCCTACGGGCTGGGTCCACCACAAACTGAGGGCCACCAGACACCAACTTCGTTGGGGAATCGAACTCCACCTCAAACAAAAATTACCACGCTTACTCCAAAACTTGTACACACTCACTCTCATTGATAATTATAGCCCCGAGCCAGCCACGGGGCGGCACACGAAAAAACCAAAACAATAATAATAACCCCTAGCCAGCCAAGGAGTGGCACACAAAAAAACAAAACGTACGTAGTACGAGACACATTACAGGGGGCCCCCGTGCAGTACACCACTTAAGGAGACCCGGCACAAGGGGCTACGAGACGGACACAACAAGGATGAACTCACAGAGGAGGGGGGACAGTTAGATGGAGAATACAAGAGAGCTATTTACGGCAGAAGCGACAATGCCACGGGCCCCCCCTACTGCCGGTGGAAGAAGCACCGTCGCCTGTCTGACTTGAAGCATTTGAAGAAAATGGGAAGTTGAAACTTCAGACGAGACAGAATGTTAGCCAGGACCGCCACAGCGCCGGGACGGGTGTTGCGGAAGCGGAAGTCGTTTCGGGATTGCCAGATGCAGAATTTAGACAGATTGAGAAGGTACACAAAGATACGGGGGGTGGCAATCAGCTCGTCAGAGTTGAAGCCGAAGAGAACATGGCGGAGGAGTAACACAGGACACATGGAGGAGAAACAGAACATAAGAGACTGGAACCAGGAGAGTATACTTTGGGCAAGGGGGCAATAGAAGAACAGGCGTTCCAGTGTTTCTACTGGGGCCCCGGAGAAACAGGGGAGGGGGACTGGCAATCCGAAAGAGGCAAGACTCTGGGCAGTGTACAGGACGTCGTGCGCAACCTTTCAGTTGAGATCTATCACGGAACGGTCGACGTCGAATAGTGACAGAGAGCGCCACGTGGCAGGCCAATCCAATGATGGGTAGACGATGTTTAATTTCTCGACGCGGTGTGGTTGGACCATGTTCTCAGACAAGAGGTAGGAATAGCAGGACCTTGTAGACATGTCAGAGGCGAGAGTGCAGACAGGTGGGCAAGAAGAGCCATAGATGAGACAGTTTTCATGCGTGGAAAAGAGCCGTTAAGGCCACGCCAAGCAAGGACAAGGGAGTGATAGAAGGGCAGCAAGACTCTAGGATCGAAGGAGAAGATGCCGGAAAGAACGACAAGCGGAGTGACACCAAAATGAGAATGACAGTATTGCCTTTGAGGAATCAACTTTCCTTCGTTTGAGCTACTTTCTACCGTTATCATATTGATTTGAGCTTGAAAATATACATTCAGAAAGTTGTCGCTTATTTCAACCACCTCTTCCTACCAATACACTTAACCGCAGGCAATGAGACAAATTATGAAGGTGTACAAGGTGCAAATAAACAAGAAGATAAAACAAAAGGCACCGATGGGAGTTGAACCCATGACCTCCTGTTTACTAGACAGGCGCTCTAACCAACTGAGCTACGGCGCCTCTGTTGATCATGAAATGACAATTTTCCGTATGGGATCGAACATTTAATGTTGCAGTGGGGCTAATTTTAAAGATAGAACTGGGAAAACATTTAAGAACTTTACAGTGCGTTTAGCAAAAAAAGCCATGCATGGAACGGTAGACAGACATAGCAAGGTTATGCTGTAAAACTGTTCTAGTTCTGTTAATACATGTCTGCCAAACGCTTCTCATAAAGTAGTCCAACGAACCGGTATTTGTCGTTTTTGGACGTTAGAGAGCTTCAAGCAGTTTTTACACCCAACAGATCATTACTTCATTACATAGCCAGTCGTTTCCGTGGCGCAATCGTTCGGCTATTAACCGAAAGGTTGGTGGTTCAAGCCCACCTAGGGACGGAATTTTGCATTTTATTTTCAAATCCTTAATCGTTCTGTTAGATGGCTTTGGCGCTCACATGCTTCGTGTTAGAAATCAAGTCATATCCACATCACTTAGATAAAAAAGACAAAGAGCCTGGAATACCCTATTTTGCATGTTTTATGGGCTTGGCGTCATTACTTGTCGATCAGTTATGTGACGTGCGCACCCTAACTTCTAATGGAGAAGCTTGTTTCATTGGCAGGATTGATGATAGAGCGGTGGTCTACCTTATTTGTGGATTTCAAGTTCTACCTGAAGTAAATGCTAGTTCATTAAAGTATTTTCAGTGACTATCTTTGATTCTTCGTCAGATCAACAGCTCATTTTTAAGTCTTACTGTACACTCCTTTTATACCCAAAGATACGACCCTAAGTTAAAAGAAGTTGTCATTCAGACTTGAAAAATGCTCCGAAGTGCAACTCTGATCAATGGGCCAGTAACGCTAGTCTCTCCATGATAAGTCGTGGCACAAGTGATTTGCCACGTGCTTTTATGACAACCATCAATATCCTCTTCTGGTGACTTGCAAATATGTCCGGCCTGTTGGTCTAGTGGCATGATTCTCTCTTTGGGTGCGAGAGGTCCCGCGTTCGACTCCCGGACGGACCCGGTGGGTTTTACTTTTGGAAAAAATCTTCCGAAACTTAATAGACCGGCACGTCAAACTTCCCTTAGAAGAATTTCTGGCGACTAAATTACCATACGATATATATCTCATTTTTTTCCTTTCTAAGTTTCCACGGACGAAGGGCTTAGAAACTGAGCAGACTTTGAACTCGACATGATACATACAATATCTGCTGCAGATATATAAAAAAATAGCCTGCATTTAGCGCAAAAATATGCTCGGATATTTATCCGCGGACATTAGGGACCTTAAGCATGGTCGACGAAAAGGACGACGATGACGACGAACCGGAAACAATTTTCCATTATCAAGGGGCAGTGCGCATGTCATGATGTCACTCCACTGTCCACCGCTCGTTGTCCACTGAAAGTTCACAACGTGAAATCGTGCATTTTTACGTCGACTAGTGAACGTGGGTATTCGTTGGGCTATTTTTCCCCGTTTGAAAGTTTTTGTCCCCAGAAAACCGAAATAATTTAGGAATATGCCATCTAAATTAGTTAGAAATATTTTTTTGATCATATTTTTGGCCGTGACGTTTTGTAAATCGCTTTATTTTTGTTTTGTTTTTTTTGGCACTTCTTTAAGAATGGCGGCTGAGACTGGGTAGGTTTCAAGAGTTGTAATAGATTTGTTTAGGCGATTATTACCGGATCTTTGGTAGCACGTAAAGCTATCTGGAATTTGGAAGACCTCTGCGAGTAGTGGAAGGTCACGTTTTCTGAATCTAAATTCTGCCACACACTCTGAATCGCTCATGTTTTCGAGTGAAAACCTGCCACAATTCTCGTAAGGAAAGTCTGGATTTTTTGGACAGTATTCTTCGTATAACAGCAACAGTTCTTCATCATTTAAATATCCATGGAAGTGGCTAAGGAGAAAAAGCTCCTGAAGTTCGTGAAAAGAAACCGTAATGGTAAAACTGGAGCTTTGAAACAATTTTTTTCATCTGTTTACGTTCACGTTCACGTCGAGAGCAGCTTCAGTTCGCTTTTTCCCACCCTTTTTTTTACCAGTAAACAACGGTCTCGACCCAGGCTTCGCGCAGACATATCCGTCGTCGTCGTCCTTTTCGTCGACCTTGCTTAAGGTCCCTATCATCTGATCCGAGACGCGAACAGTTGTTCGAAAGCGAAGCTCGAGGAAATCTGTGAGCTTCGAGGAACAGATGTCCAAGTTCAAATCATAGATTTGCGCCAAATGGAGGCTATTGTGTTTACTGTTCCTCAAATATTTTTCAATGCGAGGGAATCCTAATTACGAACAGCTTGCCGTTTACAGCGTGGGCTGCTCACAGTGTTCTCTGATACGATTTTATAAACAAAAAGAAACTTGTTGCCTCCACTGTTTCTTAACTCGAGTAACATTTAAAGCGCAGATTGGCCGTCACTTGGGTTATATCCTCTGAAATCCCCGGCCGGACCAACATTCAAGAGAGCTCTCACTCTGAGAGCCCCGGCCGGACCAACACTCAAGGTCTTAAGATAACTGAGGAGAATGCGCTACCTTTCTATAATATCAAGGAATGGATAGATATTCTAGTCTTCTCGGATAAGGAGGAATAAACCGTAGGTCCCGTCTCCTGGATCTAGTAATTAGTTAATTTGGTTAGGCAGGGGACGTTAAAGAACCCACTCGCGAGATTACTGTAATGTGGTCTGGCCTGTTTACTGGGAATTGGGGGGAGGGGGCATCTTTAAATAAGTTTCCTTCGATTGTTTGTAAACTGCTGATGCAGTCCGGCCAAAGTCCCCTGAAAAGTGTTGTGATGCGCATTTGATCATATCCCCATGTTAATTTGCGCAATATAAATATTAAATTATTATTATTATTATTATTATTATTATTATTATTATTATTAAATCCCCCAGATTTACTCGGGGGTTATTTGGACAAATGATGCGTTTTGATCAATCACGCGTGAGCAAAAATATATGTTGGATTACAATGCGTAATAGACCCTAAGACTTTCTTTATTTCCCGTGTGGTTTCTGTAGTGTAGTTGTTATCACATCCGCATATCACGTGGAAGTTCGCAGGTTCCGAGTCCTGCCAGAAGCACAATAAATGCCAACTGTACAGCGACTTAGGTTCTTCTATAAAGGGTCATGTCGAAATTCGTAAATCATTTTTTGTAGTGTAGGATATATCGTCTCTCAGCTCTTTAACAAATAGAATCCATGTTGTCCTATATTTTTTTTAGCTCTATAGGAAAAAAGTTCTACACTTTTTGAAAAACGCGACTTAGTGGGGTGTTTGGTGTAGATGCAAATTAATGCAACATACACAGGCTAACAAGAAAGCTTACGTTGATTTATTTCTTACTGAAGGCACCTTCTTTGGTCGGGTGAGTCGTGACAACAGAAAGAACGAAAAAAACACTTGTTAACGAAATATTATTTATTGTTCACTCCTTCAAATTTCACCTCAAAGTGCCGAGTTCCTCGGTAGTATAGTGGTGAGTATCCCCGCCTGTCACGCGGGAGACCGGGGTTCGATTCCCCGCCGGGGAGGTGCACTTATTGTTTTCCTCCTGTTTCCGAATACTAAGTGATACCTGAAGGCCGAAAGTTTTTAATAAGTTCTTTTTCAAAATTTCAAAATCAATTCGTTTGATATATAGAGGTGATCAAAAATTGATTCAAATTTATCAGCACTCGTTGAATATTTCATGGACTAAAAGATTGCTGACAAGAGTAATCAAATGTAAGTTTGCGATTCTTGAGGAATTTGTACTTTTATCAGACTTTAATTTTATTAGACATTGCGCGAGAAATAATTTGCTTGGTGACTTGGTAACCCACTTTGAATATTGAACTAAATGTTAAAGTTAACACGTTGATTGATGTTTGATTTATAATTGATTTGTGATTAACAGTTTAAGGCATAGCCGTTTAAGTCGAATAATTGTCCTTTGATCCATTTGATCCAAATAATTGACCTTTGATCCATATGACCGCGCGTTCGGTTTATAACTACCTTTTCCTCGCTTACCTGATGAACTGCTTGCTGAGCCGCTTGTTTTTCTTTGGTCGGGAAACAATTTGGCTCGGGGATAATGCCACAGAAGTAAGTTAGGTCGTTTACCAATTGCAACTGGCCGCGGTTGCCCGAAAGTTGGATAACGCTATTCACTACTAGATCAATTTTTATCCGGTGCATAGCGCAGTACGTTTTGCAGTCCCTTATCCACAGAAGAGCGAGTTATCCGTCGGATAGCGTTATCCGTCCTTTATGCAACTGGACCCAGAACTTTAAGCATTTTCATTTTAGCTCTCTGCGACGCAATTTTTCTGAATCTTTCGAAATTTCTTGCGTATCATATAATTCCATTTTTTTTAGATCGAATAAAGACTTGCAGTCCAGCCAATTGATGAGGGTGAGTCATTTTCCACCAACCAATCTCTGCTATCAAATTCAACTTTCTGCGGATCGATGCGCTGGTGGATATATCAAAATTTGTGCGTAGTCACATGGGCTCCTAATATGAACTATTCATAAAATAAGATTTTGATTTCTAAGATTGTGTTCCGTTTTGTTGGCATGGAGGCTTTCAGTGGTCTCTCTAGTAGCACAAACGATCGGTTGGAGGATCTATTTGGAACCAAAGGTAACATTTGCGTTGATGAGTCACTATAATAAACAGGCCCTATTAAAATACGTTCAAATTTTTGGAAAATAAGTAAGCATCTGGCTTCTTTAGTGTAGTGGCTATCACGTCCGCCTCGAGCTCTGTCGGTAACAACTCATTTATTTTTTTATGTCCACGTGAATTAATATTTGATTTAAACGTGATCCGTGAATTAAGAGCTGAATTAAAACATGATTCGTGAACCATTTTGTTTTCCGTGATGAGTTTCTGGCTGTTATGCACGTTTTGTTCTCGAACGGCTGTGATTAGTCTTTAAAAGGAGCTCTTTCTGGGTTTCGACTGGAGATGGACTTCATAAAAGTCATAAACAGACCACTAAAGGTTCCTGAACAAATAAGATAAGACATTAAGTCATCTTTTATCGCGTAAGACTGGTCAAGCCTTGAGCAACTAAAATATTAATTCAACGTGATTGTCCTGAATTTCGCGTGAATGTAGAAAAAGAAAGTGAAATAACATAGCAAGAAGCGTTTTCGTAGTATTCAGCTGGGTTTGAGCCTGCAATCCTCAGCGTACGGGTGAAGCATTGCACTATGGTATCACCAGCAATTAACTTAGGAAAAACTTATCCCATGATGAAGTGATAATTGGAATAAATAATAAGATGGGAATGAATGTGATCGAGGTTTTGTCATCGTTCGGATTGATCCTAATATAAGAAAATTATTCTCCATCGAATTGAGTTTTCCTTAGAGAAAGATGCTTTTCTTTTGTCTCGTCACGAGCTTGCCACAAAAGAAAAAGTTCTGCGGCGGAGTCATGATGAAATGATGAGAAGCAAAACCTCAGACCTTCAGACTGTACCACTGAGCCACAGTGCCACCATGGTTGCGCTGGATCATCTTTGAGCCCACATGTGACACGCGTTCTGCATACTGCTAGGATCAGCAATGTCGAAAGGGTCATGTGTGTAAAAAGATTAAGAGAGATTATAAAATCTGAGCTTGGTAATGAGATAAAGAAAGACGTTTTTTGGTCTTATCACGAGCTTTGGAAAAAAAAACCTCTGTAGTGGTTTATGTACATTCTACCATTAACATGTTGACTTGTGCTTGACAATATTTGGAGAGATGCCGCTTATTTAACTCGATTTGGAGTGTTATTGATTTTCTGATTGTTTCCGGCTAATGACATATGCTCTCTTTCGGTCGTTGTTGTTTACGAACCACCTCTTGCTACCAGTACACTTAAATGCAGGCGATGACACAAATTACGAAAGTATACTAAATGCAAACAAAAAAGTCAGTGATAAAACTAAAGGCACCGATAGGAGTTGAACCCATTACCTCCTGTTTACTAGACAGGCGCTCTAACCATCTGAGCTACGGCGCCTCCGTTGATCATTATCCAATAATTTTCTGTGTTCTAATTTGGTATTAAAGTGAGGCTAGTTTTAAAGATAGAACTGGCCAAACATTTATAAACTTTATAGTCTGTCTAAAAAAAAAAAAAAAAAAAAACAAGGAATGGTAAACAGGCATAGCAAGGTTATGTTATAAAACTGTTCAAATCATGTTAATACATGTTTGCTAAACGCTTCTGATAAAGCAGTCCAACGTGAGCTTGAAGCAGTTTTTACACCCAACGGATCATTACTTCATCACCTAACCTGTCGTCTCCTTGGCGCAGTCGTTCAGCGCGTTCGGCTGTTAATCGAAAGGTTGGTGGTTCAGGCCCACCCGAAGGCGTGATTTTACATTTTCAAATCCTAAGCCGTTCCGTTAGATGGCTCTAGCGCCATCTAGAGCCTGGAATGCACGAATGCACATCCACGAATGCACATCCACGAATGCACATCCACGAATGCACATCCACGAATGTAGAAATTCGTGGATCCGCATTTTTTGCAGTATAGGATATATCATCTCTCAGCTCTTTAACAAACAGAATCCATGTTGTCCTGTATTCTACTGAGTTCTACAGGGAAAAGTTCTACACTTTCGAAACACCGCGAATTAGCGGCTTGTATGGTTGCTTAGATTTCCTTTGAGACAACTTGGTTGTGACAGCCTGAAAGCACGCCACCACCTATCTACTACAAAGGTTGCACATGCGGAGAAGATTGACCACTGTGTCCTCTAGTCTACTGTGGTTTGATTGCAGCATTATTGTGAGCCGAAGTTTGTTACATTACGGTCAGCGGACAGGGCTGAGCAACAATAAAAAAACTTACGTCATTTGTTAAACTCATTCTAAATGTAAGCGCTACTTACTTTTAAGTGAAGTACAAATAGAGTTTTAGGCGTGAATTACATAAAGAGGAAAAATCCTTAGAGGCGAGGAATGTAAAGCTTATAGTGATCTGGGAGGGCTAGAACCTATGATATTCGGCATGTTTGGTGTATGTAATAATAAGGGAATTATAAGACTCCTGATAACAACACTTGGACTGAAATAGATGCAAATTAACTCAGGATATACAGGCTAACAAGAAAGCTTGCATTGATTTATTTCCTACTGAAGGCGCCTTCTTCAGTCGGGTGAGTCGTGAAAACAGAAAGAAGTAAAAAAAAAAAAACATCTGTTAACAAATATTATTTACTCTCCACCCATTTAAATTTTACCTTTATGTATCGAAATCCTTGGTAGTATAGTGATGAGTATCCCCGCCTGTCACGCGTGAGACCGGGATTCGATTCCCCGCCGGGGAGGTGTCCTTTTTTGTCTTCCTCCTGTTTCCGAACACTAAGTGATACCTGGGGGCCAAAAGTTTTAAAATGGGTTCTTTTTTTAAATTCCAAGATCAATTCCTTTGATATATGGAGGCGATCAAATATGAATTCAAACTTATCTGCACTCGTTGAATATTTCATGGACTAAAAGATTGCTGACAAGAGTAATCAAATCTAAGTTTGCAATTCTTGACGAATTTGCCACTGCCATTTTATTAGACATTGCGCGAGAAATAATTTGCTTGATGATTTGATAACCCACTTTGAACATTGATATAAATGTTAAAGTTAACACGTTGATTGACATTTGATTTATTACTGATTTGTGATTAACAGTTTAAGGGATAGCCGTTTAAGTGAAATAATTATCCTTTGATCCATGAGTGAAATAGTTAATAGTTTTGACCCCGCATTCGGTTTATAAGTACGTTTTCCTCGCTTACCTTTTGAACTGCTTGCTGAACCGCTTGTTTTTCTTTGATCAGGAAACAATTTGGTTGGAAAATGCCACAGAAGTAAGTTATGTCGTTTACCAATTGAACTTTAAGTATATTCATTTTAGCTCTCTTCTACGCAATTTTTATGAATCTTTCGAAATTTCTTGCGTATCACGTAATTCCTTTTTTTTGGATCGAATAAAGACTTGCAGTCCAGCCAATTGACGAGGGTGAACCATTTTCCACGAAGCAATCTCTGCTGCCAAATTCAACTTTCTGCGCTAGTGGACATAGCAAAATTTTGCGTAGACACATGGGCTGCTAATATGAACTATTCATAACATACAATTTAGATTTCCAAGATTGTTTTCCCTTTTGTCTGCATAGAGGCCTCTATTGGTCTCTCCCGTAGCACAAATGATCAGTTGGAGGATCTGTTTGGAACCAAAGATAACATTTACGCTGATGAGGCACAATAATGAACAGGCCATATTAAAATAAATTTTAAGTTTTTTCTTAGCAATTAACATCTGGTTTCTGTAGTGTAGTGGTTATCACGTCCGCCTTACACGCGGAAGGTCGCAGGTTCGAGCCTTGCCAGAAACAATCCTTTTAGAAAACGTTAAGTAAAAGGCAAGAACGACCCTAGGCTTCATTTTATTTCGACTAAAAAAGTAGCCGAGAGGGGTTATTCTCTTATGTAGGACATTTCAGATTTTTGTCCTTGCCTTATGGGTCCCTTACACTTTTTACGCGGTGTGATCAGGAGATTTTTTCCTTGTGAATCTCGATTCGAGTTTTTTCATTTGTGAATCGTGATAAAGGATGATAAGCTCTTTTTATGTCCACGTGAACGAATATTAGAGAGATTCAGCAAGAGGACGGGAACGTCATTTCAGCGCGGAATAGTCTGGACACGACACCATTCGACTTCCGGTGTTAGCGTTGCCGTTCTCCCAAACAAGTTCAGGACGTCACTTCGCTGGTTTTCCCGTCGCGATCAGAACGTCTGAGATTTCCGTCAATTGTGCACTTGTAAATCGATCCAAACGAGATAATACTGTTTTGAAGTATTTGAAAACTCATATTCAGGATAATTGGGTCCCTTTCTATGTGTTAATTGGTGAATTTTTGAAAACTTGCTGCTTCAATATGCTGGATTCCCGAAAGGAAATTGGAACACAATCGTTGGCAAGCGATCCAAGATTTCAGGACTCAGTTTACTTTTGAATGAGCAAGGCATTAGACAATAAAAGGGCTTTTCTTTAATACATTTCTTTAAGCCTATGTAAAAACTCTAAGAATGGGATGCAGTTGAATTTTATCGTAAATCGATTCATCAATAACCATGCTGCATGTTGAGGTCTGGAGCAGTCAATCAAATGAA
>NC_142527.1:9505200-9512700 GCF_964205215.1 Stylophora pistillata | reverse complement strand
TGCTTGCTTTCACAAATGCTGCCATCTGAATGGTTAATTATGCATCTCATTATCTATTTCATGATATGGTTAAGGAGTAAACTGCTCCTTAATCAGTAAAGTAAATACTGCTGCTTATAATCCCTGGGGTTATATTGCTTATAAGCCCTGAGCTTATATTGCTTATAAGCCCTGGGCTTATATTGCTTATAAGCCCTGGGCTTATATTGCTTATAAGCACTGGGCTTATATTGCTTATAAGCCCTGGGGTTTTAGGAGAATTTATAAAATGGAAGGGCTCCTATCAGTGGAATAGAAAAAGCACTTCCGAACAAGTTATAGCTTCAGTGATGATCAAAATATGTTTCACATTTACAGGTTTTTTAAAAGCTTCTAATAAATGTCATTGATGACAGATCAAGTTCTTGTTTCTCAAAGCAAGATAAGCCAGATGGGGTCTTATATCTGGAAGGGAAAGGGGGGGAGGACGTATAATCTCATTTATTTTTCTGTTTACCAATAGATGGACCTATAACCAGGGGGGAGGGGCATACAGTGTATAAGTTAGGGGGGGCTTTTAAGTGGCAGTTTATGTTAGCTTGAAATTGTGCATTTGTAAACAAAATGAAATAAAAACATGAGCCTGTTGTGTTAAGTTTTGCAAAACTATTAGGGCTTATATTTTCTAAAACAATTTCTATAGGTTATCCACTCTTAATTGCCATGGAGGATAGCTGATATAACTTCCTTACCCTCAACAACTTTTATCAGGCATTATAGTACACCACTAAATTTTCTTCGATTCTTATATGTTTAAATTGATCATGTGATGCAATAGTGTCCATCCATAGAGAGACACTATCAGCCCATATTGTGTGCCCATCTGCGGAAAATACCCGGATGGATAATACTCATCCGTGAAAAAGTTTGAATGGTTTGAAGGATATGAAGTTAGGCACATTGGAGAAACAGTGACTTTTTAATTCTGACAGGTACAACATTATTATTTAGCCAATGTACGGTTGTGAATTATTGCCACTTGTGACAGACTGTACACATGAATAAATATTTGATTGATCTGCATTTAGTGGGTTTTGACTGTTTTTCAACTGGCGTGTGGGAGAAAATTTAGTGGTGAACAATAAAGACAATAGTGTGTTTATGTCTCAAAACTATCAGTCTGATAGTTACCCCTTTGGAAATTTGATGTTCTTAAAACTAGCATATTTGTTTTAAGAACATCAAATTTCCACAGGGCAACTATCAGCAGATAGTTCCTTGACAAAAACACTCTATTGTTTAAATAGAAATCTTGGGGTCAAAGTCAAATTGTTATTTTTATCTCTGCATTACACATACGAGTACATGTAGCTTGCTGTAACGCTGTAACACTGCGTATCCTTTGCTCATAAACTACAAGGGAGATAGGTGGAATCTCCCTGTTGCAGACTCTGCAATTATGTGTGGACCCTACCTTTTGTGCGTGTTACTCCCAGAGTTCTGTGCAGTTTGCTAACATTTAGTTTTTTGCAAAAGTTTCTTTTTTATTTACATGATGGACTATCAGGGCTCTACACTAACTTTTCAACTTACTAGCCAAGAGGCTGGTTACATCTTAGACGTTACAACAATTTCAGTTTGTTTACTAGCCAAACTGGCTAGTGGAAATCGAAAACCACTAGCCAAAACTGAATTTCTACTAGTCTGTGACTAGTGGGCTACTGTTAGTGTCGAGTCCTGACTATGCTGAAAAGAAAGGACTCTTGTAGTCTATATACTTCTGTTCTCCCCTTTGTCACCCATAGCTAGAGGCATATCACAAACATCGTGTTATGGTGATGTTACTGGACTACCAACAAAATGGCTTTTACTTTGGCAATGAACGCTTCAGAAAGCAAAAAGTTGAGATACAAAACAAGGAGACCTCTTTCCCTCAAATCCTAGAGATCCAACAAGCCTTGGTGTCACATCGTACAAAACTTCGAGCAGCTCTTGCTAGAAGCAGAATTAGAGACTGTGCAATAAGTGTGGAGGCCTTACTTCCGAAAGAAGAACAGGACAAACTGCAATATGCTGCACAACAGCCAGTGTATGCAAGGGTAAACACATGGAAGGCAAGCTATAGTGATATTCTGGAGACTTTGACAACTGAGGGCTTTTTGATGGAAGACACCTTGCCATCTGGAGAGGATGATGATTATCCAGTTGGTGTGCGCTGTTTTATCAAGGATCAGCATTTTGAGAATTTGCTTGTGTTTCCGCCAGCTATCAAGTTTAATCTTTACGAAAACGACCTAGTGTTAGAGGGCAAGTTGGCAATCCAGGTATGAAGATGTTTTTTTTTTTCTTTTTAATAGATCAATAATTTCCTGCTATGAGCACAGGATGAGTGTGAATCAATTACAGCACCTCAATTTATATATCTTATTAACCAAGTGCGAGGGCCGTACTGGGAGAATATTGGCCCGAGGTCTTGACAGTACGGACCGAGTGCAGCGAGGTCCGTACAAAAAAGACCGAGGGCCGATATTTTTCCAGTACGGTCTCGAGCAAGCTTGGTTAATAAGAGATTTATTATACGACTGAGGTTCAAAGGGACACAAGTGCGGTATCATTCGGGACCATTCGGGACAGTGCCCGGTCCAATACTTAGAGAATACTGGACCGGCAATAGAGCATTTTGATTGGTTGATTTTAGTTATTGGCCCTCTGACTGCCCGAGTCGTGTAATAAATCCTGGTACTGATAATGGTAGTAAGTTTCCTGAACTCTGGGAATTAAAGAGGGGGCCATTTCCTAATCATCCCAAGCCCACCTGTTTTCTAAGTTTTGCCTTAAAGTTAACTCTTTAGCTTCCAGAGATGATGAACAGGTAACCTTTCCTTGCAGTTCCCTTAAACAGGGTTCATACAGGTCATAGAAAACCTGGAAAGTCATGGAATTTCAAAATTTCATTTTCCAGGCCTGGAAAGTCATGCAATTTAGGTGTGGGTCAGGGAAAGTCATGGAAAATCAATATGCTCTCTATGAGTGAAAGGCAATAAGACCCAAAGTTGAAAAGTTAACTGACGAGTCCAAAATTCAGATTTAATTTCATTAGAAATCAACAGAAGCACGCATTGTGAGAATGTTTGCAAACATTCTTTCACACTGCATTCTAGTCATGGAATCTTTCAAGAGGTCATGGAAAAAGTCATGGAAAGTCATGGAATTTTAACAGGTCAAAAGTGTACGAACCCTGATAAAATACCTGGTAAAGAAGTTATGAGAACAGACAAGCCTGTCTGCTGGAGGGTGTTATTTTGGAGTAAAATCAAATTCCCTTGTCTAATTTACAAGGAAAAGATTGACAGTAGATAGAGAGAATTTCTAATTGGATCTTGGGGTTTACAGAGTCATAAGTAAATGATGTTGAGGAAAACAGCTTCTTCAGGATCTTCAAAGCTAAGTAAAGATGACCCAGGTTTCATATGAAATCTGATTTCATATCCAAAAACTTTAAAAGAAGATTTAATTACAATTTTTCCCCCCACAATTTGGTGATTGGATGCTCTGAAAAGAATAGAGAAAATTTGACCCTGCTTAGCATCAATGGGCCTTCAGAGAACTGGGCCCTGGTCTCCAGGTTAAAACCTCTGAGATTTAGGCCTGATTAGGTAATCGTGTTGTGTTATTGGGAAACTCAAAGACATTTTACTCTCACTGTGCCTCTTTCTGCCAGTCTGTCCAATTGGGTACAGTTGAAATTAAGGGAAGCTTGATGAATTTTTTTTTTTTTTTTTTTTGAGGGGGGGGGGGGACTAAGTCCACCAGCCAGAGCTTATCCTGGTTTCTATAGCATGAAGCGACTAAGAGTATTACCATCTCCCCTCTGGATGGGATGCTAGTCCAATGCAAGGTTACCCCCCCTGCATTTCATTAGGCTTGTAAGAAATGTTTTGACTGCGTGACATGTTGTGTTACAGCTTTAAGAATCGTTACTTTTGCTTTCATGTTGCCAAGTGATTGAATCACCGAATTTCGAATCATGTGACAATTAGATGGGTTTTCGGAAGCACGTGAGGAGTAGCTGAGATCTTCTTTCGTTGATTGTGACATGTTCTGAGGTTTTAGAGTATTAAACACGTTTATTTCTACAACGCGAGTCTTCAGTGTCACAGGCAATTGGGGCCAGCAATTAGATTCCCCACAGGCTTCCCCGACAATTTCAGGGTACCTGTTTTTACTCTTGGGTTAGGTTGTTTGAAGCTGGGTTTAGATAACCCAGGGTTTGTGTGAAATCCGATTTCAGAGCTGAAAGCTTCAAAAGAAAACTTGGTAGGAATTTTTTTGTCGACAATTTGATGATGGATGCTCTGGAAAGATTGGAGTTCATAACCCCAAAAAGGCTTGTGAACAAAGGAATGAAGAAACTCGTATTAGAATTTTTTAACCTTGGGTTAGCGCTAATCGTCCTTCAAAAAACTGGGCCCTGCTGCGCAGAGAGAGAGGCATGGATGAGAGTAAAGTGTTTTGCCCTAAAACGCAACAAGTTGAACCCCGCCATGGCTTGAACGCGGACTTTTTGACCCAGACCCGATGAGGTCACCGCGTCTCCCATAAACTGGGATAAGAGAGAAACTACGAGTTGCTGTGTTTTATTATTGCTGTTGTTTTGTTTTGTTTTGTCTTCGGAAAAGGATAAGTCAACGTTTGTAGCTGCTGAAGTCGTCAATTCTATGGTGTTGGAGTTTGCTTCGCAGAAAGAGAAAGCCGTTCAGCTTATTCCAGGGACTGATGTTCAGACAATTTTAGGCGAAGGAGATGATGTCATTCAAACTCATGCAGAGTCTGGTAGGTTTATAATACACTTTGAAACTTGTATCAGTTGGAGTGGAGTGCCTAGAAACTAGCTAGAGTTGTCTACTGCACTTGCATCACGCTTATTCCACAACGTACTAATCCGACAGAGGCACTTGTTGTATGGCCCATAAATAGCTTGCTAATGGTTTCCAGTAGTTCAGTCATAGTTAATCGAGGTAGTAGTGGAATATCGGACTGGGAAACCGCAGTAATTTGGGGCTTGAATCCTTGCAGTAGCCTTAGGGTTTGCTTTGGTTCTATCCTGCAGGCGTATTTTTCGCGTTTTTGAGGCCAACGGAGACAAACGCAAGGCTAGTGGTGAGCTCGAAGTGCGAATCACGTGCGAGGGAGGAAGCGCAGAATTTTTTCTTACCTTGCTCATCCCCTCGCGCATGACTCGCGCTTGACTCGCGCGCTTGCCTCAGGTTTTCCTCCGTTCGCCAGAAAGACGCAAAAATATATCGCCTGTTCTGTAGGCTTTTCTTGGTTTAAGCCATTTCCACACTGGTGCTTTCCCCTTTTGGTGATCATTTGCTCATCATCCACAAAAAAACGTTCAGAATTGCCGATGCAAATGAAGAGTAACGGAAATGGTTTCTAAGAATGTTTTGTAAAACGCATCGTTTTTTGAACGTATGTGTTTTTTCAACCGGCATGATAATATAAATTGGCCACCATAAAGAATTTCAAGGGTTAGCATTGTTTGAGACGAACGGACACTTGAAAACGCATTAGCGTGGTCGGAACCCCATTTTCATGGTGAATGATCAGAATATTTATTATAAGACTTGTTTCTTTTGTTGATTTATTTAGGGAATCTGACAGCCCACCTGTCTTCGCTAATTCATCCTGATAGAAAGATATTCGCGTTTGGTGTTGCCACCGACAGTCATATGCAGATTGAGGATGAACTCGAAAGAATGGCGGCTAGAAGTATCCTTTAAATGTAATGAAGCTCAGTTTTTTTTTTTTTTTTTAATTTGCGTTCACATTCGCTCCTAAAGAGTCTTTCATAGGGCGGAGATGACAATAGGGGCAAAGACGATGACCATAGAACTACATCTAACCAGCCAGAACATGATTTATTTTCGTATGTATAGCTTGCCTGTTTTCCCGCTCTTATGTCTTTAACGGGCTTCTTTTGCGCTTAGCTTTAAATGTGTGTTTCCTCGCGGTGTGTTTGGCGGGATTGGACCTCTCCTGACTAGTGAAAAGTTCTAAGCTTCCATAGCTAGTGGTTTTAGCTTTTTCTTCTTGGAAAATGCGCCACCTTACCTTGTGCAAGGCTACTCAACCTGTCAAAAATGGGAATCGTTTAACCCTTTACATCAGTTTGCAATTTCTCCATCAGGTTTTTTAAAAGTGCTGACAAGGAAAATTTGTTTAAGTTGCTGATTATTTCCTTTATTCTTGTGACCTTAGAGTGTGATTCACGGGTGATATTGTACGAAGAAATTTGATGGTATTTACCCTTAAGGATCAAAGGTTGCATACAGTGCTATCAATAATGATCATTTCCTTTATTCTCCTGACCTTAATGTTTGATTCAGGGGTGATATTGTAAGGAGAAATTAGATGCTGGTCTCTCTTAGGGTTAAAAGGGTTGATTGAGTGATCTGCTCTTGAAGACATGAAATATTTTGTCGGGCATAACTTTAACAAGTATCCCAGATGTCAGCTTGCTGGAAGAAAGCTTTCTAGATGCTCTTCCAACCGATGAGCGCTTTAAGAAAGTTCGAATCATCGTGGTCAATGTGCCTTGCTCCAAGTCAGGGATTGTCAACCCGGTAGATTTTGTCCTTCAAGAGGGTGTTACTTCGTCCATCAAAGAACTTGCGCGCGGTAACGTGGACACCAGCAAAGTGAAGGGACTCGCTTTCCAGCACTTGAGTTTTCTAAGACATGCCATGAAGTTCCCTCAAGCTCAGGCTATAATTTACATCACGCGCTCGACGCAGAACTCAGAAAACATGGATGTGGTTAAGAAAGCTATGGAAATGAACCAAGAGGAGCGAAGCAAATCGACGAGTTGTTATGAACTGACGCCGGCTTTGCCAAAACTTGCCCGGAGTTTAAAGGAGGCAGCCAGGATTTCGAACGGCCTTCTTCAAACCGAGATTTCTTTAACACACAAAGGTGATCCATCAAATGGAGCAGTTTTCAATTGAGCGTCATAAGAGACCGAGATTGCATTTGCTTTATTTTACTTTCGCTCTGTGATTGTTCCAGAAAACTCGCGCCAGTCTCTCAATCAATCAGATGTACAACTAAAATCATGACTCGATCGCCGGCGTTTTCCCGCGCTTTAGGACATTTGGTTGCTCTTAGTTCGAATTCTCATGGGCTCTTTAACGTAGTTTCCTTTCTTCTGATTGGCTGTTGTGTTCACTGTGGTTTTGGTTTTACGACACTCAATCAGAAAGGGTTCTAACTTGGTTATTAATAAACAATTTCGCTTTGTCTTTCTTAGCGTTATGAAGTTAGTTGTGTGAAGAATTCGTTGAAATGCCTCTACTTTTGCTCTTGAATGATCAGAAAGTTAGTCATTTTCGAAGGGAAAGCGTTTTGCTGTTGTAACTGAATAAGAGAAAAAGGGAAAAGCGTTTTGGTGTTTAACTGAATAAGGGAAAAAATTGTATTTTTCTTTGAAAAATCATAACGGGAGTGTTTTTTACGGAA
>NC_142527.1:9325200-9335200 GCF_964205215.1 Stylophora pistillata | reverse complement strand
TTGTTGGCCAGTGTCGACGATGTGCAGCATGGGTTTCCTCCCTACGAATCATGTGTGTTATTTTCTGCGTTGAGAACAACAGTAAACAGCAAGTTGCAAGCGAACAATGATTCGTTATGAAACTGCTTTCTCATATCGTTAAACTGGATGGCGTCACGCTTAGTTCTTATCAACTGATCTTCTTTTACCAGACCTTATCAAGGCATTAGATGCAGCCTTAATTAGAGTCATACTTATCTATCTATTAAAAGTTTGAAGTAAAATTTTCTTCTCACAACAATTTTTAGGGCTAAGATGTTGAATATCGTTTCACTTTCATACCATTGCAAAGCAGGAAATCCTTTGTTTCTTTCCCCACTCCATCATAATCCAGCCTTTTCGCTTTTGTCTAAGGTATCTATAATTCACTACATGTCGCTTTCATCTGTCTTCGTCGGTGTAGTTGATGAACTCGAGGATTCCAATTGTCCTAGCTGTGTTTGTTACCATAATCAGAGAAAACTTTCTACAGAAAACTTCGATTTTGTGCAGCAACTTGTTTTAGGTTGGAGCACTTCCATCAGTTTCTCTACAAGATAAAAACCTTGCTGTCTTAAAAACTGCCGTTCGGAGCTCGGCCATACGCCAGCAATATAAAAATGGATTAATAGACGAGTTCATGAACGCTATGGTGGAAGGGAAGGTCCATAGAAATATTGTTTAATTGTTAGTCATACCTGAAATTAAAGAACAATGAATAATGGAGAATATCATAAAATCATCGCGAGGAACTATATGAAAATACTTTTTGCACTCCTGGTTGATTGACGTGTGAGCTGGTTATTCGTACCAGTTGAATTTTCCACTGTTTGTCGTTGAATGTGAATTTGCAGCTGATGCCGACGAACAATTCGGTGAATGTTGATGATACAAACCAAGCAAACTAAAAGTAAAATTGTGATGCCAACAGTCGTAAGATAATGATGAGTATTCCGCGACCAAAAAATTGAAAATGAGAAAAAGCACTAATGGACCAAATAGTTTCAAGTGCATAGATCGCCCTGCTCGTTGTCATTAAATTTGGATACTGCAGGTGATAATGAAGAGCTACGAAACGATCCAGTGTTATGGCTGTTATTGTCGCGAGAGAGACACCGCACCCAGCAAATCCTAAGATCCTTATTGCTTGTTGTAAGTCGGGCACGGTTCTTGCCATTTCAGTAGTGATGTAAACTGGTTGTACCACCAATCCAACCAGAAGATCTGAAACAGCCAAATTGCTGAGAAAAATGGCGGAAGGTGAACGAGTCGATGGTGTCCTTAATATGGCGACTAACACAAGAGCATTACCAAGGATGGATGGCAACATCAAAGCTGCATCGAGGATGCAGTTTGCAATTACCGCTGTCTCAAAGCCACTAATTGGGTAAGGGTCTGTGTTGCTAGAATAGTTTGCTTTAAATTTGCTGGTGATCATCATGCGTTTTCACCTTTCCTCAACAGACGGCTTCGCTTTGGCGTTCAATGAAATATCTTATGTACGGATAATGATTATTCATCATCATATGACTTCGAGAAAAGAGTAAATATCGATGAGACGTTTTAGATTGAAATAGGGCCTGCTGTCATGTCAGAGTGGGTGTTTTCCACACGATTTGTATCTGCAATTCACCCACTAAATTTACGATGTTCGCTCCTCTTCGAAAGTGAGTTGTAATTACAGTAAGTACCGTTAGGATATTTTCTGGAAAAATTTAATGGCTGAGCATATGAGGAATATGAATAATACAAATAAATAAGATCATAAATAAGATCATAGCGCACGATGGGAAGGCTTAGTGTAATAGCATCAGATATATGTTTGAGTTTCTGTATTCTGATTAGTTGAATTTTTTAAGGTATGGTACATTTCATTTCATTATGGTGTCACTTTCGGTGCTTACGAGATCTTACAAAGTAAAAACTGTTATTATTAAAAGCTCTTTATATAATAATAATCCTTTTTGATAATAAAGGGCATAATAATTATTCTAATTATGCTTTCGAGGCCGAAAACGCTAACTTGCACGAATATGTAGGAATATCTTTTACGTCCCCATTTAAGGAAAAGGTTGTATGATCGATTAAAAAGAAGTAGAAAAAAAAATTAACTAGATCAGAAAAGTGCAACAAATTCTATGAGACCTTAAAAATGATTAAAACAAAGGAAAGATATTAACTTCCAGAGCAAAAAAGTAAATGCTCTCTCTGTTTCTCTTATTTTTTTGAATTTAGGCTCATTTGTTGCCTTTGCTCATGGATGCCTTCTTCTACGTTCCCTTTTGGGGCAAAAATTCGTTATAGGAAGATCATGCACAAATCAGGAGTAAAATGTTTTGGGATCTTTCTGATCCAGAAGGAAGTATAAGAGATCCTTTTGGTTAAGTTTGATTTTGTTAAATGTCCATAAAGATGTTTTTAATCAATTCATGTCTTAATTTCTACTTACATGACGGCGAAAAGTCATTTCATCACTTTATTGACAAGGAGCTCAAACACGAATAAATAAAACAAAATTTAAATGTGCCACTTATAGAAGTAACTCTTCCTTCTTTGCGAAATGAATAAATATCCTTCTTATGGATTGAAAATTACTCCAAAATCTTTTTAAAGGTTATCTTTACCTTATACGATAATATACCGCTTCATTTCTTTGGTTTTTTCATATCTCGTCTGGTTTCATTTCGTTTCGCTTCTCAAAGTAGAGTGAGCCATGAAGATGTGTTTCTATGCGCACGCCTAACCGCGACACTGTCCCTTTCAGCGAAACCCAGTTTAGATCAGTGTAGGTTAACTGCGTCGAGCCAGAGGCTATCTACTCTTTCAGAAAGTCCACCTCTCATGGTAAACAACCATCCAGTGATGCAGCTTCCATCGGCGAAATCGATTGGAATGTGTATTGACCAAAGATTAGACTGGGAATTTTATAAACAGAGCATTTATAAAAAAAATTGCCTTTGCTTTTTATTATTAGATGTGTAGATTATTGTCGTGTTGTTCGGGGCAATTGCGGAATTTGTCTCTCTGAAAAGCTGCAGCACGTTATTTGGAAGCATGTCCATGTTTCACTATATTCATTTGAACAGGTAATTGCAGATTTTGAAAAAACTCCCACTTTCAAAATAGAGGTCAATTGGGATAGTTTTGTAGTTAAAACGATTTTTAATTTACTTGAAGATTGAAATCGATTTCATATCAAAAAGCAGATAACACCTAAAGAAAAGACCACAAGCCTTGTGAATCCCCCTATTCGTAATTTGAGTGCATATTCGCAATTTGTTACAGACTACCTTATTTTATTATTTATGATCAAAAGTCCCTATTCACCCCCAGAGGTTTATATATATTTCCATTCTTTGCGTTATCAGGATTAATCGCAGAGAAATTTTTTCTGATTGATTAAATATTTGCCGAGATATGCCTCCTCAAAGTTCGTCCTTTGGCCACGCCCCTTTGATTTGGTCGGGCGAAGTTAATACTGGTAACTAAAAGTCGCTCATGACGTCAGAGTCAGAACGTCTTTCGATCGATGTACCTACATTCACTTGACTACGCGAAGTTACATTATTTGAGACGAATCTGGTATATTTGAGCAACCAGCGACCACGCAACGAGTCGGCATTTTCACATCAGTTTACAGCAAGACACATGTTCTTATACAAGAAGTTAACTTTCGTTCTTGCTGTGACGTCACTGAATGTTGGAGAGGTAGTAGGCTCGAGACTCGGCCCAGTAATTCTCTCCTGACCAAGTCAAAAGGGCGTCGCCAAAAGAGTAACTTTGATGCGGCATATATCGGGAAATATTTAATCAAACGCAAAAAATTGTTTGGAGATTTATACTGATAACACGAAGAATCGCAATATATTTAAACCTCTGGGGGTGAACAGGGAATTTAAAGAAAAATCATTCGAAATACGTCAGTTACTCTTCACTACCTGCATTAGTATTACTTTACCTATGATAGAGATCATTACATCAAAGGCCTCAAAATCATTCATAATATATGACTTGCAATGAAAGCACTAGTTTGCTAATTTTGACCACCCTCTTTTCTTTTAATTTTGTTTATACTGGTTCTATTAGTTTCACTTAAACAACAATAGACCCTAGAATTGAGTATAATTCTAAGAGAAAAAGAGAAACCTCTATTATATTATCGTGCTTCCTTGCAGTACATCACTTGGTGATGTATTGGAGTTAGTCTCAAAAAGTACAATATAATCATTACCGACAATGCTCTTAAAGAAAATTTACAATACCTTACTAGAGAATTGAAGAACAGAGATTATTTCTAGTTTCATTTGTGAACCTAGTGATACAACGCTGCTTTTTGGTGACGGAATGATCTGTGAGCAGCTTTTCACTTGACTTAGGACCAACAACAAAAAAAACTGTATCTGACAAAATAATAAAGGTGTGATAGATTTATTAGTACCTGCTTAAGCTTGGTATATAAAAGTTCGTGATTAACGCTTAGGCCTTTCCCGATTGCGCTGAGCACCTTTTGAGCACTTTATTGAGTTTGGGACACTATTTTGCATTTTGAGCACGACTTGGTGTCTGTCGGTCAGGTAGCTGGTCACGCGAGAGCGTGTTTAGAAATGCCGAGATCTTGTAGTTTTAAAAGGAGAATATCGCGATTTATACTATCAAAAGCCTTACTCATGTCCAACAAAACCGTAGCAGAGAGTTCCTGTTTATCTATGCCAGTCAAAATGGCATCTGTGGAGCAGATAATTGCTGTTTCTGTGGAATGAAGTTTCTTATTTCCACTTTTTTTCGCTGAGAGATGGTTATTTTTTGTTAAGTATGCGGTCAGCTAGGTCAACGAAATTCTTTCACGTACCTTTGACAATATTGGTAATAACGAGATCGGTCTGTTATTACTGGGTTGTTAATGATCTCCTTCCTTTGGAATAGGTGTTACTACTGCTTGTCTCCATCCTCCATGGAACACACCACTTGCAAGAGAGGCATTTATGACGTGAGTGAACGGCGACAAAATAACTGACAGACCCGCCCTTGATTACGCACGTAAGAGATTTTGTCAAAGCCCGGCGCTTTGTTTGATGGTAAAGATGCGATGATCTGTTCAACTTGCTTACAATTAACAGAATGGAATGAAAATTGTTCAGACAATGGGTAGTGCGTAGGGACGAAGGTTGTTTTTGTAAGATCGTAATTACACTCAGAGGGAAGTGCTTTGATTTTGTCAACAGTGCTTCGGCCGACTGAGGTAAAAATTCATTAAAGGAGTTTGCAACGGATTCCTCGTCCTGACTATACACCAAACAACTTGACGATTTCCTAGGAAGGATGGATATTATGGTTTTCCACAATCTTATGGTTTTTCCAACAGTCGTCTCCGTGGCGCAATCGGTCAGCGCGTTCGGCTGTTAACCGAAAGGTTAGTGGTTCAAGCCCACCCGGGGACGATATTTATTGGAGAAATTTGAATTATTTTTAGATTAAAATGTTCCTGCGTCGAATTTTGACCATGAGAAGGCTTTTCTGAAGCGAGAGAATTATGACACCCAAGTATCAGGCCTGGATAACAAAGGGATTCTGTTGAGCCTTTGAAAATTAAAAGATGGCTTACTTGTTTCTCGTATGAGAAAGTTGCCATAGTGGTTGGTGTTTTAGTTTCAGAGAAAAAAATGTGAAATTGTACCCTATTTCATGATCCGTTCCTGAAGTGAAGGTGGCCATTGAACAGCCTTTTTTTTTGCACGTAGTTGCACAATTGGGAGGATTGAACCTTCAGCGGCAAATTGAAATGCTTTTTGCCTATTTTCAGTCATTTAAAACAACTTATTTACTCTTATTCCCCTGTTTTACAGGCTTTCCTATTGTTTTGTAACAACCAAGTGACTGCAGCGTATGCCATTTACCACTGACTAAAAAAAAAAAAAAAAACACATACATGGAGATCGTATGTTTTAGTTAGCATTTGAATTCACCTAGGAGTTTAATATTGGTGATGCATTATGTACTCGCCGTTGGGGAATTGATCCCAGTTCACCCCTTGCGTCAGTGATAATTATCACTGCACCGCCGATCGAGCATTGATGATACTCTTCATACATACTATTTTCAATTGATGATAAAGTCGCTGTGTGAACTAAGACAACTGATGAACAGAGACGAAGTGGTAAAGATCAACAAACTGGTGGCCTGAATCACTTGTAGATATAATCCTGCAACAGGTACCTGATCACTAGGATATGACACTCTTAACCAAGATGTTGTGACATGAGTGGCCTGTTGGTCTAGTGGCATGATTCTCGCTTTGGGTGCGAGAGGTCCCGGGTTCGACTCCCGGACAGGCCCTTTATATACATTTTGTAATTCTGATCTTTTTTTTTTCAGATATAAGGGTGTTCCTTAACAGCCTTATGACAGAGATGCACGCCCATTAAATCATGCAGTTCATATCTGCGAAGTGAAAAAGTATCTATTATACAATTTTAAACTTATCTTTCCGAAACTTTCTTTAAATCTGGTGCTTTTTCAGTCGAGTGTAGATGCCGCCATTTTGAAAACATCTCAGCTTACAACACGCAGCTTACAAATTGTTACCGGTCAGCCGTCATAAAGCTGTCTGATCTCAGGTACACCTTTCTATGTAGCTTTTAATTGTTGAAGCAGTTCACCTTGAGGCGGGAAAGAGGACTGGAGACTTTGTTACGTCACGATAGAGCGGCCAGGTTTCCAAACAAGATCCAAAATGGCTTCTTCCGAAGTCGACTTATCGGCATGTATGGAGGAAATTTACAAAAAGCTACGCTATTCTTTGGGATATCTAAACGCAATGTCAGTCCTCTGTTTAAATGTTCCAAGTGTATGTGCACAGATTGGAGAGAATCAAAAGAGTAAAAAACAGAAGAGTAGCGCCATATGAATCATAGTGAAATAAAAAGATAGTAGATAAATCAATGAGTTTAAAAAACTGAAAGAAAAAAGTAAGGTGAACACAAAATGCTGATTTTCTTATTTTTTTGTTTTGCTTTCTTCATTGACGAAATGAAAAACCTGGCTTAAGATTGCAACTTAAATGTAAGACAGGAAAATTTTCCTACAGCGCTCATATCTGCAACCCTCCGCGTGATAAACAAACCCAAGTTCCTAGTTTCTTAGTTCAGGCAGTGGTGGGATGGGATCTCCGCTAAAACACGACGAAATGGCCTGAAATCGCTACTAGAGAACTAAAAAAAAGAAAACAATAACAACAATATCTGAAGGTTAGAGTTTATTTGCTTGATTCTTTAAGGAGCTCGAGCTACAAAGCGGAGCGGTAAAATTCCTAAACAAAGCTTAGTACTATTATCCTCTCATTGCTGTATTTTGCGAAACGAAATGAAATGAAAACCTGTAGTTTGTGGAATAGAAATCAGTTAATGATCTGCGAAAAAGAAATCCGTAATTTTCGAAATATAAATCTGTAATTTGCGAGATGGAAATCGTAATTTGCGAAATAGAAATCTGTAATGTGCGTGAATAGGGATCTTTTATTTGCGAAACGAGCCAAATCTCTGAGGAAATCTCCACAGGCCAGAAGAATGAGTCGGTCAGTTCACCTCAAGTATGGATTGCATACGCAGCCTCCCAAATGATAATCAAAACAACTAGCGAAAGTGAGAAATAGAAAATCTGTGTAATGTACTTCGCAAAATCTCCACTTTGTTCGTGAGTAAATCAAGAGTTCGCTGAATAACATGAACATTGAATGTTGACGGAAAAAGGCAGAGTTGAACGATCAAACTCTTACTTAAGCAGCCAACGAAAACACAAATCAAATTTTCTTCGAGTTTTTCAAGGAGGTAAAATCATTCATTGTCGCGATGAAAACTGCAAACAGCAAACTATACAAATGACATGAAAATAGCCACCTTGGTGTTATAGCGAAAGTATTTGGGGCAGTGTACTTCTCCCATTTTTTGTCTTAACCCCAAATGAGACATCTTGAAGGAATTCGTCATGTTGCATCTAATTCATAAAGCTCATTCTGGCCGGCGATTTCAACTTTCATGTAGATAATCCCACGAACACTGAGGAAAGGAACTTCCTCAATTTGCTGGATTCGACTGGTCTTCAGCAACAAGTTGAAGGCCCAACTCCCTGTGATGGACACACTCTTGATCTCATCATCACTCGCTGCGCTGATAACCTTTTTTCAGAGTTGAAAATTCTTCCTGAACTGCCCTCTGATCACAAACGCGTGCTTTGTAACGTTGATTTTCCTCGCCCTGCTCCAACCCACAAGAGTATAAGATATCGTAAATTTCAGAATGTTGACATAAAAAAATTTAGTGAGGACATCGCCACCTCGTCACTCAATAACCTTGCGGGAAGTGATATTGACATCATGATTGATCAGTACAATGAGATACTGTGCTCTCTTCTCAACAAACACGCTCCACTACAGTCAAGAGAAATAATTTTGAGGCCACATGCTCTTTGGTTCAGTGACGAGCTAAGAGAACTTAAACGGGAGGAAAGGCGATTCGAGAGAAAATACGTAAATACCAACCTGACAGTTCACAAACAAATGTATCAAACGATATGCACAGAATACACCAAACACATTGAAGCTGCTAAAACTGAATATTTCAGGAAGAAAGTTGAGGATGCAAGTCAGGATCAGCTGTTCAAGTTTTTTGACAAATTTCTTTGTGTAAGAAAGGCTCCAGTCTTGCCCAAACACGAATCAAACAAAGAACTTGTGAGAGAGATTTAGTGAACATTTTCAGATGAAAATCGCCAGTATTCGACGTGATTTATCTGCTAGTTCGTTATCAACATCAACAATTGAAGATCATGAAACTTGTCCTGCTTGTGATTTATGCCTGTGATTTATCTGCTAGTTCGTTATCAACATCAACAATTGAAGATCATGAAACTTGTCGTATTTCCAGCCTGTGTCGTGGAGCGTGATAAAACGCTTTAACATGTCATTGAAAACGAAATCTTGTCAACCCTATCCTGTTCCAACCTGGATTTTAAAAGGTTGCATCAATCAACTGCTACCAACTATAACGAAAATTATCAACTCATCCTTAGAACAAGGACTTCTTCCATCAAAATTAAAAGAATCTATTGTTTATCGCTTTTAAAGAAACCAGCTTTGGACCTGGAAGACAACAACAACTTCCGCCCAATATCCAACTTGTCATTTCTGGAACTTCTCATTTCAACGCTGGAAAGAGTTGCTGCCGTTCAATTAGACAATCACCTAACCGATCATCAACTTTATGCTAAGATGCAATCAGCATACCGGTGATGTCACAGCACTGAGTCAGCACTACTTAAAGTGTTTAATGATATCAATACTGAATATGAATGCGACGTAGTCCGTTTGGACTTATCAGCGGCTTTCGATACCGTCGACCACAAAATATTAATCAAACGATTGGAGAATAAATATGGGATTTCTGGCCTTGCCCTTGAATGGCTAAAGTCATATCTTCAGGAAGGACCTCAACGTGTTGTAGTTAATAGAACTTACTCCGATCCAAAACGTAACTCTTTTGGCGAAGATGTTATAAGAGCTCATGGCATAGATGCGATGATATATGTTGATGATTCTCAGCTCTATATCATAATAAAGCGGAGCAATTGTCGTCTTGCTTAAGAACAGCTTGAACTTTGCATTAACGATGTTCTATGTTGGAACACGCAGAATGGTCTTAAAGCGGCAACCCAACCAAGACTGAAGTCATTCACTTCTACTCTCGCTTCACGTCCACTGACAGCATCTCACACCTCAGAGTCGCCCCTGCTATTATCGAACCGGTAAATGAAGTGAGAGATCTTGGCATCACTCTTGACTCTACCCTCACTCTTCGCACCCACCACAACAATATATGTCGCTCTGGCTCATTATCTTTGCACGAACTTAGTCAAATCAGGAAATTTTTATCTCAGAAAGACACCGAAAGGGTCGTTCATGCCTTTATTTCCTCTAAATTGGATTACTGCA
>NC_142527.1:9292700-9322700 GCF_964205215.1 Stylophora pistillata | reverse complement strand
GAAATTGGTTTTTTGGCCCCATGTTTGTATTGGGAGCCAGAGAATACACGTGTGTACTTTTCAAATCCTTTATTCTCCATTATTCCTAGTCTTTTCATCATTATGCCGAACTGAGCGATTTGTTCCTGGAGATTAACAGCTATTTTTTTGACTGTCTCTATCGTTACATTGTCTTGACTGCTTTCAGCATGCGCCACGCGCGCTGATTCGATCGTACTACATGTTAGTGTTCAGTGTTCCAGCCGTTTTGGCTCGTTTTCTTTTCTGTATTTCGCATTCATAGAAGCACATGATCGCCTTTACTGTTTCTTGTTGCGCGTTGTTACGGATTTGCTTTATCTCTTTTTTGAAATCCTCGTCCGCTCTTATTTTGGCCCTCGCCCTATATTTTAGGGATTCTGGGCAAGTTCCTTTTTCTTTGTGCCTTTGTAGCGCCTTGATCGCGTTTTCGGCCTGGCTGATCTTGTCCTCTGCAGATAGGTTTTGGCTCGTTTTTCTTCTTTCCGGGGATAGGCTGTAGCGGCGATGTTTCTTGTACTGCTGTTGTAGAGCGTTTTCAAGGCTCGATATTTCAAGCATTTTTAGGTTTAGCTTTTGTTTTATTAAGTCTCGCCTTTTCGCCCCTACGTGCTATTTTGATGAATCTATAGTTTTGATGATTTATTTTTAGTGTGTGCTTGAACTTGGCTCAGCACTTACCGTGCTAGACATTTTAATCCCTTGTTATGGTTGAAGATAACTAGTTTGCTAGGTGGTCATGTTTGAGTTGGTAAAACTGACCTTGAGTTTTACCCACACTGAACATCCTGTTTTGGAAGTTCCCACGGTTAGCTAACCCAAACATGTCTGTGATTTTTGTATTTAATACTGGAGCACTCCTTGCTGAAAGTAGTAGAAATAAGTAGTAGGAATAAGTAGTAGAAATAAGCGGTGGAAAAAGGGAGAGAATAAAGAAGAAAATTACAGAGTCTCAGTACCTCTTGTTAATTTGCCAAGCGAGTGGTAAAACCCCTCAACAAATTTGGTGGAGGACCCGTCTTCAACAAAACCGGTAGAGCACCCATTATCTACAAGTTGGTAAAGTACGCTTTTGGAATTCCTACAATTGTGAGTGGAACTTCGCTTTTATCAGCATGCTTTTCCGTTGCAAGCTAATTTGACTTTCTAAATCTGAGTGATAGCCGAGTTCTTTTATAATGATCTAGCTAGCGTAGAATGTAACAGTTTATTTAGTGTATAGATCAGTTAGCTTCTGATTTGATTATCACTGTTGATGGTCAATTTCAAGGTTTGGATTTTCAATTTCGCGTCTGTAACGTTTTCTCTTTATTAGTACCGTTTTCGATTGCGTTGCTTTCAATTTTGGGAAATCTGGCTCATGTAGTATCTCTTAAATATTCATCCTGATTACTAGACAGCGAGCGCGAGCCCTGGCTGAAGAAGCCGTTCACCAGGAAAACTTAACTGTAAGTTCGGGTTCGAATGAGTGGCCAGCCCCTCCTCCACCCGTTCAGCAATTTAGAGTACCATTCTTTCGTTCACTTTTTAAATCAGCTAATAGATCGCCGAGGGCTGACGAACAATCGAAGGCTTTTTGTGGAATTCCTACACCTAGTGAATGTTCTCTAGTTTCTTCTTGTACCGGTAGCCAAAGTTCTGACTCCGAAGAAGATCTTATTTATGAGAGTGTCAAGACCAGAGAAAATCTTTCCAATCGTGAAAATGTAAGCGAAGATTCTCTCGAAGCTCGTGATGACTCAGTTGTTAATAGTCGACATAATTCTTTAGACTCAAATCAGTTGTCTCTTGCACCAGCCTATGCAGAAATGGAAGACCAAGTTAGTCAGTTATGCCAAGCAGTCGAACGAATGCAAGCTTCGGTTAATTCACAAAATAGAAGCAGCGGTGTAAAATCGTCAGTTACATTTCCAATTTTTAGAGGTGACGAATCCGATGACGCTCATGAATTTGTTAGGAATTATAAGAGGGCCGGTAGACTAAATGGTTGGGACGACGATAGTTTAGCATTAGGACTTCCTCTTTATTTAAAGGCCTTCGCTAGCGCTTGGTTTAAAACTTTGCCAACGGCTGACGAGATGTCTTTCGAAGAATTGTCTGAGGAATTAGTTACGCATTTTGCCTCCGGTGCTAGTGAGTGGCGCGTAAGACAGGCGCTAGGCCAACGACGACAACTAGAAAAAGAATCAGTTGCAGATTATGCCTATAGCCTTCGAACACATTGTGCCAGAATTAATTTGCCCAATTCTGAATGGACACACTACTTTGTCCAGGGACTCATTTCCGAGATTCGCGAGTACGTTGTTTTGCAACAACCTGAAAATTTGGAATCGGCAGAAAACTTCGTTAAGCTAAAAGAGTCAGTATTGCAAGGGTCGAGTAAACGCGCAGACTTTAACCCTAAGGAAGTATCAGCGCAAATTTTGGAAGAACTCTCAAAAGCAATCAACCCTAAGGATAAGTCAATTAGTGCTGTGGGTCCAGCTTCAGATCAAAACCCTCACATGAGCAAATCTGAGATGAAACAAATTATTAGAGACGAATTCCGCGAATTAATGAGAAGCAATATCAATAATAGACCCAGTGGTTATAATCAGCGCTCAAACCAGAATTTTCAGCCAAGAAGTTCCAGGTCTCGTTTTGGCGATGCCGTTTGCTATAATTGTGGTCGAAAAGGACATACCTATTATTTTTGTCGTTCAAAACCTGATCCTAGGAATTTTCGTCGTGGTCGTGGTAGACAAAATTTCTATCAAAATAGGGATCAAAACACTTCTGACTGGCAGTCTAAGCAGCAGGGAAACTGAAAAGTGCCCCTGTCTCGTTAGAAAATGAACCCGTGATGGGGGCGTCAAATACTGTACAAAAACCTTTAATGAAACTTGTAGACCGAAATTTATCGGGAGGATCGTGCAATGCTGATAAACTTGCTTTCAGTAAAGCCAAGCCTGCCGAGATTTCAGTAGATGAGAGAGTTGATTTAGCGCAACATATTATTGTCAAAGATAATTGTCAAACCTCACCAAAACATTCATCTAGTCACCCTCCGCAGAGTGGTAGACAAAAACAAGGCGCTTGTTTGGAGAGTAGTATCGTCATTATTTTGTCCATTATTTTAGCTATTGTTATTTGGGTACTTGAATTGTTTGAAGTAGTCATATCAAGTACTGTGGAAGTACTTAAACAACCTCCGGTGTCTAGCAAAGGACACGCGACTTTATTTTCAGGTGCCAGTACGCCGAATCTTTCTGCTTTGTCTGTTCAGGATAGAACCCCTGAGTGTTTATGTAAGGTCTCAAAAGAAGAGCCTCCAAGTTTTGAAAGTGCTGTTGTCGAAGAAAACAGCCTAGTTTTTGAACAAGCAGATGTTTTTAATGATGATGTGTTAAGTAGTGACGATATTGTTATTTCGGAGGTCATTTCGAACAACGCTAAGCAAAATGAGGTAGCCGATAGCGACAAAACTTTATGTAGTGACTACTCGCCTTTGGCTAGCAGCGATTTAGAGAATAGTGAACAGGGGTCAACAAGTTTATCCGTCTCGAGGACTTTAAATAACTTTAGCAGCAGAGCTGAAGCGAATTCTTTTGTACAGCCCGATAGTAATTATGTAGAGGACAAAGTTGATGACATTTCTATTTCTTTTGCGCCTGGAAGTGCTCTTCTACCTGTTAGCATAAAGGGTCATAATTTTCAATGTCTAATAGATTCCGGAGCTGCTGTCACAGCAGTAAGCGCTAATGTGTGGCGAAAACACTTATGTCACGCTTACCCAGAACTTGGTGTACTTGATTCAGAAAGTGTGACTACAGTAAATGGTTCTCGTTTGACTACTGTAGGAAAGACTTTGATGGAATTTGTTATTGATTCTCGTATATTTACTTTCGAAGTATGTGTGATAGAGGACCTGTCTTTTGATGTTATATTGGGTAGAGATTTTCTTAAACGATTTTGTTTCAAAGTTGATTTTAAGGATGGATTAGTTAGTCTTCCCTCTGAGCCCAGTCCTTTTCCTTTTGAGGGTGTGCGCGTAGATGACGACGATGATCTAATTGATGAAGCCTTCATTTCTTCTGTCCATGCCTCTCATAGCTTTGTGATTCCACTTCAGTCAGAAATTTTGATTTCTGGGGAACTTGAAGACTCGTCAAATAAGTATGGTATCGATGGCATTATTGTCCCAAAGCCTGATTTATCTCACCGTCATTCGATTTTATTCTTTTCACGCTAGATATATGCTACGGAGGGATTTGTTCGTCATCCTCGGACTTACCGAGTAGATCATTTTCGCTGGTGGTGTCATATGCGGCTTTCGTGTTTTCTTCGTTCTTAATGGCATTGCTTTGGCCCGCGGCTTTTAGTAGCCCATCTTCCGTTAAAATGCCTTCCGACATTTTCTGTAGGTGGTCAGGCAAGAATGCGGTTTCGATCCTAATCTTGTGGATCTCGTCAGTTGCCTATTCACTGAATAGACTGTTGTACCCGTACGCAATAAAATGTCTAACCATGACGAGAACACGCTGTATCCTTAAGAAAATGATTAAAAATGCCTCCAAACGTAGCCGTTTTGCTTCGATTTTACTTGAAAGTTTTACGTGTGTGACCCGATAGCTTCGTTTCGAAACTTTAAAGTTCGCTGAGCTCTCATACAGTGGGCGTAAATGCGATAAGGGTTATTGCATTATCCAATGATCCAGTTTTTAATAAAAGCTCATATGCAACTGAAGATGACATGAGAATGTCGAAACATGTCTTGTAAATTTAAATTTAAAGTTGTCGTTTCTAGATTGAGAATTATTATTATTATACACCGAATGCAAATATGGCGGACCACTCAGGCGGTCCCGGCCGAGCTGCGCGAAGTCGAGGCTAGTTAGGCCTCGATGTGTTTTTTTTGACGAAGCGTCAGTACAAACTTCAAACACTGAGCGTAGTGATACTCATTTTCGCGATGCCCACTCATTGCTGTGTCCCTGAATGTAACCAAAAAGGTGTAAAATCGCCAACGGGAGAGAAATTATCTTTTTTCGAATTTCCAAATCAATCTTTACTGAGGAAGAGATGGATTCACGCGATCCGACGAGACGAAGGAAAGAACTGGCAGATCGCTCGAGACACGAAAGTTTGCTCTTTGCATTTTAGACGAGAAGATCTTAGAAAGTCGCTCGCTGGAAGAACTTATCTTGTGGATGGCTGTGTACCGTCAAGATTTTCTTGGTCTGTCCCATCCCCAAGGAAAAGAAAAGCACCAACTGAAAGGCTGCCTTTGCCGATTCCCTTGAGTTCGAAGAAGCACTTGTTTATATCCGACACTTCTTCTGAAGTCAAAATCGCGTCTTCAGCTGTTGAAATTTCGAATGAAATATTTCCCAGTACAAGTGAAGGCAGCCAAACAAATGAACCTGATATCAGTGTTGAGAGTAACGTGGAAATGGATCAAGGAAAGAAAGTCGAGGATCTTCAGGCTAGACTTTTGCAATCTGAAAAAGAGCTTGCGATCCTTCGAAAGAAGAACGAGGAACTGGAAAGAAAGATTACCGAAAAGGAACAGCACCAGGAGACAATACCTTCCCCTTTATTTTCTCTTGATCGCTTCAAGTCCGATGCGGATGTTAATTTTTAAACTGGCCTTCCCAATTATGCCAATCTCGTAAGTACTTTTGAATTTTTGAATCCTCGTGAGGATTGTGAAAACATTCCCTCCAGGATCAGCTCAGACGTTGCTGAAGAGTTTGCTGAAGAGTTTGTTCATCTCAGCACGCGTGAGAAAAGGCATTCGTTTTATATCGCCAGACCAGCCATCCGAAGGGTAGTTTGGTTGCGGTGCATTAGCAGTACCTGAAATGTTGTCTTCACTCGCTGTTCGGCGTTCTTTGCGCTTTGTGTACAAATTGTGAGGATCAGGATCAACTATATTTTGGTCTCGGCCAGTTCTGATATACTATTCGACCCTTTAAAACCGAAAAGAAAGCTACTTTTAGCCCGTAAAATCTGATTTTTCACATGTATTGGTGTGATATTTTGACAAGTCATAACGAAACACGAAGCGATCTTTCGCCTAACCTCTTCACTAGCGCTGCCTTTGTTTTCAACCTCTTCAATGAATCACCTCTACATTTGAACCAAAAACAAATTTCTTCGCATTTGAATGCCTGAGGCCCTCTTCCGGCGAGAGAAGCTCGTGGGATATCGTCCTGGGTTAGCACACTTGCAGCCATTCGTGACAGCCAAAACAACAGGGAAAAGACGTGGCCTAACTAGCCTCGACTTCGCGCAGGTCGGCCCTGTCCGCCCGAGTGGTCCGCCATATTTGTATTCGGTGTATAATTCACTAGTTCAACAAAGTCTGGTCGCCTTGGAGGGCCAGTGTTTCTGCTTTTCTTTCGTCCAACAATGTCTCTAATGAGATTGTACACCTGCTCCCTATTCTGGATGATATCTGAAGGTAAACTTAAGTTAAGGACCCTACCAACGGCTTTCTCTATAATGCTGATGACGTGCTTCGGTGTTTCGTTTGATTGTGAGGCGGCTTTTGCCCTTTACATGATGCTAGGCTTCGTGCGAAAGTAAGGCTCTCTCTTCTTAATGGAATTTCCATGTGCTCGCGGAGTAAAGTTGTTCATATTGGCTGGGGTTTTGTATTGCACTACAGCATATTTGGCCAGAGTTCCATTCTTTTCTACTTTGGTAATTATGCGGGAAAATTCTTTTGAAGTGTGGTGTCAGCTGTATTGTCTGCGCACTTTGCAGACATCTTCGCTAACGTCGGCATCCATTGGACACCTATCGAAGCTTTTGATGGTGCCGTCGGTTCGGAAACGACTCGCACGGGGAGGAGTGACGGCCGTACACCCCGTTGTCATCTACACTCAGGTCTTGATGGGAAACGTAGTCTTCGATATCGACCACAAAAACAACATTTTCTCTGACAGCCCAGGGCACTGTGCGGCTGATGTGATTTTGTGGAACCTTCTCACCGACACAAACAGCTAAGATTTCAGCGAGTTTCGAGCCTTTCTTGCTTCGATGAAAAACGAGGCACCCATTGATATGGTCTGTGATGGAAATGAACAAATAGTGGAGTGGGAACAAATGAAAAGAAAAGAAAAGCTAATGCTAAGCATATGTACACCTATAGGTATATTTATATGTTAAAGTCTGTTTATGTTAATGTCAATGGGTATGTGTATGTATGTTTATGTCTATGGTACCCACTCTCTATGTTTGCGTTTATTTCTATGTGCATTTTTTGTCGATGTATAGGTGCACATGTGTATGCGTATGGTAGGTCTTTGTTTTTTTTGTCTATACCCATAAATATGTGTATGTACATGTGTGAGTTCACGTCTATGTTTATGTCCATGTGTTGGCACATTTCTACGCGCGTATGAATGTACATGTCAATGTGTATGTATAGATGTATGTTTGTATTTATGACAATGTGTATGCCCTCGCCCTGATATTTAATTTATAAGGTTTTTCCAATTTTAAAAAAACTGAAATAACTAAATTATCTTTCCATGTGTTCATTGTATAAATACAAATTAACACAGCATTCAATTCTTTAGTCCTTTTTTCTCGAGGCCTGAGAACTTGAATACTTTATCAACAAGTAGGTTCGAGTTATCGAACGATAGTTTCATCGACCGTAGTTTCATCACTTACTGCTTTTATTTTCAAATAGACTGAGGTTTAGTTGTTCGTCATCATAATAATAGGTAAGTTTTGTTCCCTTGGTTCTCGTTAAGTGTTCGAGAAGAAAAGATACAATCAATTTAATGACAAAACCTTCTTTTTTGATACGACTGAGTGGATGGTCTGATCACAAGTTGCTTGTAATTGGCCACGTCAAATCAAACCTATTCATTGCTGTAAAATGAAGGGGTCATACGAACCAATCAGATTCGAACAATTTGATGTTGACACAATTTTATGATCAATCCATTGATAACATTATCAGCAAGTTACCTCATCACAGGAGTCTTTGTTACCCGTTCTAAACTGAAAAGTATACAGCTTTTATAGCGCGTACTAGCATTTCTTACGTGCACAGACGTCTTATCCTGTAGAAGAAGAACATTATTTAAATTTCATTAAATAAAATGGAATCACCGCCTTTAGCAAAAAAAATTAACTGAAAATTCGTATGTAAGACATTGCAATGTTATCTTGACGCTCCTGGCGGGTAAAACATGGAAGGAAATGTAACAAAACGATCTAAAGAAAGGGGACTGTTGGTAGAACCTGAAGTTTGCTGTAAAACGCCCACAATATTTATGTATTATGTAAGTTGGAAATTGAGACAAAGTTTTTCATTTACAATAGAATCAAATTTTCACCATTCGCTTCAACCACCAGCTGTTGAAAACATGACTATGAGTTAAGTTTGTAGACACACACCCGTTTCCTCTTCTTAAACAGAAGAAATCCAACTTAAAAGTCGCTCTCTGAAGAATTCGATGAAGTGAACACTTCGGCATCTCCATCCTTGTGTTGCGTACCTTCTTCAGATGGATCTAAGGCAGTTGGGCGACGAGTGATGCAGCATTTAAAGTTTACTGCTGCTTTTCTTGAATCATCCTGCCCCTCGATCTCTTTAATTTAATGTCACCGTCACCTTCTACTACTTCTATCTTCCACTACTTTCGTAGTTTCACTCAATACGTCGTCTGTGTGAAAGAAGAGTTGCACCATCAAGCCATAATTGTGAACAGCAACTGTAATTTGTGAAACAAAACGAAATAAAAATCGGCAATTTGAAAAAAATAGAAACATACCTGACACTCATGAAAATCAGGGAGCTTTTGATCAGTTCCATTTTCCAAGCAAACGTAATATATTATCTAGAAAGATGCTGCGACATTTTGGCTCAGTAGATTATCTGTAAATCTGTAATTTGCGTAGCTTGTGTGTAGCCGTACCCCTCCCCCCTTCCGTTTCTTCTCGGGGGGTCTCGGGGGAGGAAAGGGCTACACGTAGGCTAATGAAAAATCTGCGTAAGCAGTAAGAAGCCAATGCAATTAAAATGTTAGCTGGCGCTGTAGCTGTACTGTAAGGTGTAAGCAATGTATGTTGTTGATGAATAATTTGGATGCGTGACGGATGACACTTTCCTGACCGAAAATGCAAGTGGAAAGTGTCGCAGCATGTTTCTAGATAAAATATCACGTTTGCTTGGAAAATACAACCGACCCAAGCTCTTTGATTTTTTTGAGTTTCAACCCTACGTTCACGATTTTTTACAGATTTACAGATGTTCGTTTCGTTTCGTTTCGCAAATTAAAGAAGGCTTCCTGCATTGCCAACTCATAGTTTTTAAGAAGCCCACTCAGTCGATATTGTTACCGCCAATCGATTTCACTTATAAGATACAATGAAATATATGAACTTCATATATTTCATTGTATGAAATATATGAAGTTCATAAATATATGAACTTCATATATTTCATGCATTGTATCTTATTTATCACTTTCACGGGTTTATTACGAATCGACTTAACGGCCTGCTCCCAGTTGGCTTGTTAGCTCAATTGGTAGAGCGCTGCACTAGTATCGCAGAGGTCAGTGGTTCGAATCCCGTACAGGCCTGATTTTTTTTTCACGTCTGATTTTCGCTATTACTTAAATAGCGCTATCTACTGCGAGGATCGTGCATCATACGATTTCACTTATGTCTTTGTTGTTACTTTCATAACATAATAATTCGTTTGTTTATATTTACCCGTGAATCGTATCTCATTCTCGTTGATGATTCACTTATCACGAAACTGTACACACATGCACGACAGGCTTAGCGATTGGATTTCATTATGTAAGAGACGTAGTTCTTTTAGAGGTCTTATCGTTGTAACGCTACTTGTTCGCTACACGCTACCTTTTTTTCACCGCTACTTATCAGGTACCTATTGCCGCTAGGAGCCAGACTAAAGTAAGCCATTTTACTTACTTGATTATTATAGTGAGCTTCATGAGTGGCATGATTATCTTTAGCCCTTGTGTAGTTTCGCGACTCTATGCTACGTGCGTCAAGGTTAAGAAGTGTATCTACAGGCGTCGGCTTATTTAGGTTCCTTTCTTTGTCTCCTCATTTTCCACATGAGGAGTGTGGAAAATGAGGAGTGTGGAAAATGAGGAGTGTGGAAAATGAGGAGTGTGGAAAATGAGGAGTGTGGAAAATGGGGAGTGTGGAAAATGTCGAGTGTGGAAAATGTCGAGTGTGGAAAATGCTGAGTGTGGGTAAGGAGTAGGTTTTAACGATATGAACAGCAATAACAAGCGCTCCATTTCCTGTAAGGCGATGCATCATTGTGTTTTCACTACTAAACCGTACATTACTTTTTCAAGCTTAAAAGAACGCAAAAAGGTAAACAAAAGAATCAAACAATCAAACGAGTGAAACATTACTGTCAATAACAACAAGCAGTCCACGCTCTTTAAAAAAGCGATGGATCATTGCAATTTATATTGTAGCTATGTAAAAAGCACCGTATAAAATGGGTAATAAAAAAAATCAACGCGTGAAACATAATTGTGTATTAACGATAGTAATAATCTTTTTAAGGCAAGCATCATTGCATTTTCATTGGTAAATACAATCCTACAGTGTTTTATATAGCTATAAAGAACTGTTACATACATATTTTGTAGCTTTATAAAAAGAACAGTAACAAATAGGTAATCAGAAAATCACTGTAAATTTACGATTTTAATTATCTGTCCTAGCCATGCATTATTGAAATTTCATTGTTAAATCATACAATCCTACAGTGAATAAGAGGGATTTTACAGGCTGAATAAGAGGGATTTTAAAGGCCATTATAGCACTCTCTGAGTCTGACCACGTGGAGATCAATGCGAACTTGTAATCACCTGTGAATATGCAAATTAAATTGAATCTACCCATGGCTTACAAGTAACGTATTTCGCAAGATTTGCACCATTTAGGTGTTAACGGTATCACCTTTTCGAACGTGACCAAAGATATTTTCCAGACGCTTTCTGTCAATTTATAATATTCACGGCTAACTAGGCAAAGAAAACAACATCAGCGCGAGGTTGATATTTTGCTTGCAGACAATAACAGTATTACCCAAGTGAGACAATCTTTATGCAAGTATATAAATTTACGTCTTTTTATTTTATACATATTCTACACTCCGCATTTTTCACACTCGAAAAAAGTGAAAAAATGCTATGCTTAATAAGATACAACATATTGAGAGTAATGTTTCGCTCGTTTGATTCTTTTGTTTACCTTTTACCTTTTTGTTTTTAACGTTAAAACCGTGAAGCCCCAAAAGCACCTTCTAGCACAGGATTTTAATCATATCCTGTGCGTTTTTCTTGTCGGTGTTTTGTTGTTCACACCCAAACTAGGAACGTGACATGTTCTGACAAGGTCTTGTATAAAATAAGTTCCTATAATATATTTTGTAGTTTTATCCTGATGAAGTCGAAACCGGTCGATTAATAAACTCAATACTACAGGACAAGTTGCTGTGTGTAGGGTCTTAGCGAGCGGAATGCTTTTGTTTTGTTTTTCTCATTCAATCAATCATTAGGGTGTCTCTTTGTGTTGTCGCTGTTTCTCGTCGTTCGTTAGTATTTTTTCACTGGTTAGTTAGCTTCTGTTGTTTCTGTGTCACGTATCTTCGTTCATTAGTTTCTTTCGTAATATCGGCGTTAATTGCACTTTAAGTTAGCTAGTCGTTTTCGCATGTATAACTTAGTGTTTGTCAGTTCAGAGTTCAGTCTTCCGTTAGCCATACAGTAGTTCGCTTTGAGCATTTAGTCCAGTTTATCTTTATTTCGCCTTTGGGCAGTTTATATTCGTCTAGCAGTTTCGTAGAAATCGTAACAATGTACGTATTGTCATCTCAAGTTTTTTAAGTGGTTCAGTGTATTTCTTTTCTGTCACTTTTTACCAGTCAATTGTTGTAATTTCGTATTCATTTATTGTTTTAAGTTTAAACCCACAGACCGTCAACATCATTCGTACCGAATAAATCGTCTTAATCACGTGGTGTTGTGAGGCTACGATTTAAAATTATAAATTTTTCCACACTTCACATTTTCCACACTTCACATTTTCCACACTCCACATTTTCCACTCTCAGCATTTTCCACACTCCGCACTTTCCACACTCCGCATTTTCCACACTCCACGTTTTCCACACTCCACACTTTCCACACTCCGCACTCTCCACACTCCTCGTTTTCCACACTCCGCACTTTCCACACTCCTCATCTTCCATACTCCGCACTTTCCACGCTCCTCATTTTCTACACTCTTCATTTTCCACACTCCGCATTTTCCACACTCCACATTTTCCACACTCCTCACTTTCACACTCCGCACTTTCCACACTCCACACTTTCCACACTCCGCACTTTCCACACACCGCATTTTCCATACTCCGCACTCCGTACTCGGCACTTTCCACACTCCACATTTTCCACACTCTGCACTTTCCACACGCTTCATTTTCCACACTCTTCATTTTCCATACTCCGCACTCGGCACTTTCCACACTCCACATTCTCCAAACTCCGCACTTTCCACACTCTGTATTTTCCACACTCTGCACTTTCCACACTCCGCGTTTTCCACACGCCGCGTTTTCCACACTCTGTATTTTCCACACTCTGCACTTTCCACACTCTGCGTTTTCCACCCTCCGTATTTTCCACACTCCGCACTTTCCACACTCTGCATCTTCCACACTCCGCACTTTCCACACTCCTCATTTTCCACATTCTGCACTTTCCACACTCGACATTCTCCACACTCCGCACTTTCCACACTCCTCATTTTCCACACTCCGCAATTTCCACACTCCGTACTCGGCACTTTCCACAATCCATATTTTCCACACTCCGCGCTTTCCACACTCAGCATTTGCCACACTCCCCACTTTCCACACTCTTCATTTTCCACACTCCGCACTCGACACTTTCCACACTCCACGTTTTCCACACTCCACACTTTCCACACTCGACACTTTCCACACTCAACACTTTCCACACTCCGCACTTTCCACAATCCTCCTTTTCTACCTGATCCTTTTTTTTTTTTACGGTTTTGCGGTTTCTAATAGACCCCCATGCCCACCTCTGTTAGCAAAAGTTACATATCGCTCAAGTGTCTGAGAAGTCTCCTTCATTGAATGAAAGAGTCATTTTATTAAACTACACAGTTGGTACACAGCTGGTCAAACTTATTGTCAAACTAGCATTATTCTTGTTTTTCAAAATTTTTTGAAAGTAGCAAGTTGCTAATTTCACCCCGATATATAAACAGCGTGACGCTAAAACCATCAAAATGAAAATTAGCTAGTGGCATCGATAAAGTACATAAATGTCTAGCATGGTTATAATATATATATCTGAATGAATGAATCCTTGTTCAACCTCCACTTTTCTTAATTGCTGAGCTGTTGTATTCAGCAACAACCGAGAATTACTGAGCTAAGAAGATGCAAGTAAATAACGTTATGATAATTCGCACTGCTTTCTTGATTGATGTGGCCCCCTAAGGCTTTTCTCAGTGTTAAGCTTCCAGATGGCTAACTTTAATTAATTTTTTCCAATAATCACCAAAAGCTAACAGTCGTATCAAAACATACATTTGTTCGAACACAAGGACGCTCGTTATGCGAATAAGGCAGTCTTTTGTTCAAGCCAGGTCACCAAAACAGCTTTAAAACTGAACTTCTTAGGTAACTCGAAAATGTCGGCAAACGTAAGTACAGCCATAAATAACACCCAGCTTACAAACTGCTTTGGAAAGCAGTTTAAAGGTGCACGGAGAATAGGATACACCTTTGCTTACTGTCTCATATTTGTCGTTTCTGTGGTTGGGAATATATTCCTCGGAGTGGTTGTTTACAAAACGAAAACCATGAGGAAACCCATCAACCTTTTAATTGTGAACATGGCCATGTTTGATCTTCTGTATCCGCTGGTTCTATTTTCTTGGGTGATAACACAAATGCAAACCAACTCTTGGCTAATCAGTGGTTCTTTTGGTGAAGTTTTGTGTAAACTGGTGATCTTTTTACCGGAAGTTTCCAATGCTGTGTCTATTCAGAGCCTGGTCCTAATAGCAGTGGATCGATTTGGAGCTGTTGTTTTTCCCCTTCGCTCTCCGGTCATCAGTTCGAGGCGGTGCCCCTTCTTTATCCTCGCCACTTGGATCTTCGCTGTCGCCATTCAGTCGCCATTTTCTATTGCTCCTGGACTTGTTCAGCTTCCCTCAGCAAGTCTTATGTGTTTGTATCGTTGGGAAAAAGAATTCGGAGATGCCTCCTTCCTTATATATTATGGCCTTAGTAATATCGTAATACTCTATTATGTTCCAATGGTGTTGATCATCGTTCTTTACACGATCATCGTTCTCAAGCTCAAAACACAGATCGTCCCGGGCTGTGCAACATCAGTCAACGCTGAGCAACAACGTTTGAAAAGGGAGCGAAACGTGTTGAAAATGGCCATCGCCATCGTGTCTATGTTTGTGGTATGTTTTCTACCCTTGACTATCCACCATTTTCTGGTCCTCTTCTCAGCAGATGTGGTCATGCTGCATTCTTGTCGCTACGCACAGTTTGTGCGGTTCTCTTATTTTTTGGCTCGCTCGAACTGTGCTATAAATCCTTGCATCTGTTTTACTTTCAGTGGGAATTATCGCCAGGGTCTTAAGAATATCCTCAGCTGCTTTTCTTGTGGTACTAGGGCTGATCAAGACGAACAACCTGCTGATGTAGAATTGAGGCCGGTAGTATAGTGTGACATTCTGATAGACAATGAAGCGAAGGAAAAATAACAGAAGAACAAAGAACGAAGAACAAAGAACAGAAGAAGAAGAGACCTGGTAGCATTGATAAAACTAAACTTCTGAAGATATCCCAGCATTCATACGTGCACAAATTTTTTTCTTACGCTGAAATCCTTAGTTTTTGGGTTTGAGGCTTGAGTGTCCCACGAAGATGTTGTTAAGAAAACCGTCTCCTTATATATGTAGAAGTGACGTCTTACCTACAGACAATAGTTTTATGCGCTTTTGTCTTTACAAGTACAGCTCAGGAACGCGCAAAATGAAACGATTATGGTTAGTTGTTTGTTGGAAAAAGCAAAGCCCCATCAAGGGTGAGATAAGTCCGTGGCCATTTTTCCCTGATGCAGCCTGTGGGTGGAAAAGGGTGGGCAAATGACAAAGTGGAGTTCTCAGGTTGAAAGCGAACTAAAAGTGATATTACGGAATAAGAAAAGAGTGCACGTAATCTGGACAACGTTAATGAGTATCTAACGGTACTTCGTACTATACTATCATTGGACGATATCCAATAGCTCACAACCGATTTCCTGAATTCTGATTAACTGTATTTTCTATTGTACGTTATTTCAACATGGCGTCCCTTTCGGCACTGACAACGTACAGTTGTAAAAACTGTCATCATTAAAAGTTTTTTTTTATCTAGTAGTAGTCTTTCATAATAGCGGGCATAATTATTATTCTTTTATGCTGTCGCGGCCGGTCGGTTTAATTTACGTGAATTTAAAGGAATTTTTTTACAACTGGGTCAATTTCATGCCTCTAAGAAGTATTTTGTTGTTACCATACATATTATGTTAGATGTAGAAAGGCTCGACCATGCATATTCGCGAGAAACTGACAGGCATATTGAAATTAAAACCATCGAGATAAAAGAATAGATAACTGGTGGCCATTGATGTAGAACAGAGATCGGCGAATCAGTTATTTGCGCAAACACTGCAACAAGGTCCGACTGGATTAAATTGCTGATGTAAGGGATGGCTGGTGAACGAGTTGATGGAGTTCTGAGACACAAATTCAACATTTTTGTTTCATGCAGCATCTGGCCAAGTTATCTTTGGCTTAATTACTATGCATTCATTAACAAGTGGAGGACTCTATCTCAATTGTAAGTCAGGTTGTCGCTAGCATGGTTAGGTGATGCTAAAAATGATTGGAGTTCGATGGAAGAAAGTGATAGAAATATGATGAAGAGCAGTTGACGGAACGAGTTTATGAATATCAATCTTCTGTTGTCGATATCCAGAGTTTTTAATGTCTGTTTTAAATGTTTCAAAATTAGACATGGCGAATAATGTGTTGGCCAGCTGCCATGATGCAGCGTGGGTTTCTTTTTATTTTCTAGAACGATAACAAAAGGAAACAGCAATTTTCACGAGAAGTTTTTTCTCAATGAAACTGATTGCTCACCGCTTAACTGGATGTTTGTAGGGTTTGTTTATGTTAACTGATTTTGTTTTATCACACCTCATAAAGTAATTTGATGCAGGCTTTATTAGTGTCATATTTATATACAATATATTATTTGAGAAAAATTCAGTGTCCTCCACAAGAATATTTAGGCTAAAAATAGATAAATATTTCTACAGCATCATATCATTACAAAGCAGAAAATTAAATTGTTACTTTCCACGTTCCATAATCCAGGTTCTCCTTCATTGTCTAAAGGAACTATAGTTCACCACATTTCTGGTCCTTTTTTCTTTGTCGGTAATGCACAGATGTTTGGCTAAAATCGATTCAAAGGATCACCTGAAAGTTGATAAAACTCGCGGATACGAATCAGTTGAAATGGCTCTCCGGCACCTTTACATTTTGTACAATAACTCGTATTTTAGGTTGGAGCACTTTCTTCCGTTTCTCGACACTAAAAGCTTTGCTGTTTTAAACACTGCCGCTCGGAGCTTAGGAATACGCCAGCGGCAATATAAAAATGGATTAATAGACGAGTTTTTAAAGGTCAAAGTAAGTGGAAACGTCCGTAGAATTCTTGAATCTGCGCTAGTAATACAAACGATGGAGAATAGCATAAAATCATCGCGAGGAAATATATAAAAATACTTTTTGCACTCCTATTAGATTGTCGGATGTGCTGGTTATTTGTATCAGTTGAATTTTCCACTGCTTGTTGTTGAACATGAATTTGCAACTGATGCCGACGAACAATTCGGTAAATCTTGATGAAACAAACAAAACAAACTGAAAGGCAAACTGTGATCCAAAAAACTGTATGGAAATGATAAACATCTCTTCTCGGAAAAAGAATTGAAAAAGAGAATAATGTATTTCTACACCATATAGTTATTAACGAATGTGTTTCCCGGCTTGTTGTCATTAAATTTGGGTACTGCAGTAGACAGTGAAGTAAGAAACGATCCAGTGTTATGCCTGTCATTGTCGACAGAGAGACACTGCATCCAACAAATGCCTTTGCCCCTCAGTGCTTGGTAAAGGAAAGCGTTTGTTTTTATTTCAGAAGCTATATAAACTGGTTGTACCACCACTCCAACAAGAAGATCTAAAACAGCCAAATTTTCGAGAAAAATGACAGACGGTGAACGAAACGATGGTGTCCTCAATATGGTGACTAACACAAGAGCATTACTAAGGATGGAAAGAAACATCAGAGGTGCATTGAGGATGCAATTTGCAATCACCACTGTCTCTAAACCATTTTTAGGGCTAGTTTCTGTGTTAGTGGAATGCTTTGATTCGAATTTGCTCGTCATCATTGTGCGTTTTATCTTTTCGTTAGTTGACGGTTTTGTTTAGCGTTTGATGGAACATCTTATGCATGGATAATGATTATTCATTTTCATACGGCATCTTGGACTTAAACAGGGCCTGGTGGCAAGTCAGGGCGGGTGTTTTCTACCTATTTAGCCAGAATTGTATTCGGAAGTAGCTTACTTAATTTAAAAATAAGTGAAACGAACGAGTGTTTTCTGCATAATTTCGGCTAAAATTGTAGCGGCAGGTAACCTGCTAATTTCCTGGTGTTCTCTTCAGTGTAAAGTGAGTGCTACTATAAATTGTAAATAAGCGAAGCTACGTGCTGTTATGATATTTAATGGCGAAATACTATGGTTCAGTATAAAAGGGAAGCGATCTAAATTTGGTTTGGTCAAGGGAGTGGGCCTTACTAATATGAAGAAATAAGGTTGTGAATAAGATCGCAGGGGAAGATGGGAGGGGTGGGTGCAATACCGTCTAATATACAACTGATTTCCTGTATGATATGGTAAGGTGTGAATATTTCTTTTCCAATGTCATGGCTTCCCTTCCGACACTTACGGTGTAAAAATTGTTATTATCAATAGCTATTTATCTTATAATTGCAATTCTTTAAAAGGAAATAGAAAACAAAAAATAACCAGAAAACTGCGAACGATGCCACCAACTCTATGAAACCTTAAAAACGTTTACAAGTAATCAGAGAAATGTTAAAACAAAAAGCGTATAAGGCTCCTCTTGGGTAAAAAGTCGATATATGCAGATCACGAACAGATCAGCAGAGAAACATTTTGATATCCCTATTATCCGTTTGGAAGTAAATGAGATCCTTTCGCTTTATTTTGAACTCTTCTTGTAATTATAATGGCCTTATGTCTAGATACATAACTTAGTGAACGACATTATTACTTTATTAATGTGTTATCGTTTGTCATTTTATTGATGGAGAAGCCAAACACAAACAAATGTAATTTAACTTAAATGTGTCACCTTATGTCTTCAATAAATAGCGAGGGGGAAAAAAAAGCTACCCTATATTAAACCTGTTTTTTTTTTGTTTTTCAACTATTTTTCTACTTCAAAAAGCTTGATAAACTTGATACCAATGACCAATGAGCTCGCGTTGTGCTTTCTGATTGGGTGAAGTTAGCGTGATTGGGTGAAGTTAGCGTGATAAAAAAAAATCATTACCATGTACGGGTATTGATTTGTCCATGAACGTGTCTCGCTTTCAGTGGAATGATGAACTGAGCATTTCACTTAATTTACCAAATAAGCATACTTTTCTTTGAAAACAAAAGAAATACAGAAAAACACTATTGATACAAAATTGTGATGTTGTTGGCTTTGATCCGCAACGAGTTCATGTTTCTGATGAAATATTTTGTCGTTACCACTCATAATAATATACATGAAAAAATTTCTCAGTTCTGATTGGTTAAGATGAATGCAGTTTTCAGTTAGTTCAGTGCAGAAGAGAGTTAGTTCAGTGCAGAAGAGGGTTAATTCAATGCAAAGAAAGAAACAAACCAGACATTCTGGATTGGTCAGAATGATTGGTCAATGTCAATGTCAAGGTCAATGTCACTTGTAGGGTTTGAATAAATTATTTTTGCACATGATGCGCGCGCTTTTCTTCTGCGTAGTTTTGAAAAGCTACCTCGTATTTTTTCATGTATATTATTAACAGATAAATGACATGATTTTATCGTGCAATTTGAAATAAATGAGCACTTGTAAATTTTTTCAAAGACCACAAATTGCACTCACCCTACGGGCTCAAGCAATTTTGTTAGTCTTTGAAAAAATTTACTCGTGCTTATTTATTCCAAATTGCACTCGAAATCATGTGATTACCTATACTAACTGCATTGGATTGTGAAAAGCTCGACGATGCATATTCACGTCACGAGTAACTGACAGGCATCCAAAAACTAAAATGGTTGAGATGAAGCAGTTGATATTCGATGGGTAATTATGTACAATAGAATAAAGGCTGATAGTTTCGAAAGAAAGTGTTTGGAGCTGCGTCGGTGGGGGTAACGAAATAATTTGGATATATCGACAAAGTTGAAATGGTAAATTGGCCACCGTAACGATTACAAAAGCTGACATTTCGAGCGTTAGCCCTTCATCTGAGCGAAAGACGAAGGGCTAACGCTCGAAACGTCAGCTTTTGTAATCGTTACGGTGGCCAATTACCATTTCAACTTTGTTGATATATCCAAATTAAAGCATCAGATTTATGTTTGAGTTTCTGTATTCTGATTGGTTGAATTTTTTTAAGGTATGGTACATTTCATTCTATTATGGTGTCACTTTCGGTGCTTACAAGATCTTACAAAGTAAAAACTGTTATTACTAAGAGCCCTTTATCTAATAATAAACCTTTTTCATAATAAAAGGCATAATTATTATTCTTATTGTGCTTTCGAGGCCGAAAACGCTAACTTACACGAATATGTAGGAATATCTTTTACGTCCCCATTTAAGGAAACGGTTGTATGATCGATTAAAAGAAGTAGAAAAAAAAATGAACCAGGTCAGAAAACCACAAACAATGCAACAAATTCTATGAGACCTTAAGTTATCATTAAAACAAAGGAAAGATATTAACTTCCAGAGCAAAACAGTAAATGCTGTCTCTGTTTCTCTTATTTTTTTAATTTAGACTCATCGGTTGCCTTTGCTCGTGGATACCTTCTTCTACGTTCCCTTTTGGAGAAAAAAAATCGTTATATGAAGATCATGCACAAACCAGCAGTAAAATTTTTTGGGATCTTTCTGATCCAGATGGAAGTATAAGAGATCCTTTAGGTTAAGTTTGATTTTGTTAAATGTCCATAAAGATGTTTTTAATCCATTTATGTCTTAATGTCTACTTACATGACGGCGAAAAGTCATTTCATCACTTTATTGACAAGGAGCTCAAACACGAATAAATAAAACAAAATTTAAATGTGCCACTTATAGAAGTAACTCTTCCTTCTTTGCGAAATGAATAAATATCCTTCTTATGGATTGAAAATTACTCCAAAATCTTTTTAAAGGTTATCTTTACCTTATACGATAATATACCGCTTCATTTCTTTGGTTTTGTCATATCTCGTCTGGTTTCATTTCGTTTAGTTTCTCAAAGTAGAGTGAGCCCTCATGATGTGATATGCGCATGCCCAACCGCGACACTGTCCCTTTCAGCGAAACCCAGTTTAGATCAGTGTAGGTTAACTATGTCGAGCCAGAGGCTATCTACTCTTTCAGAAAGTCCACCTCTCATGGTAAACAACCAACCAGTGATGCAGCTTCCATCGGCGAAATCGATTGGAATGCGTATTGGCCAAAGGTTAGACTGGGAATTTTATAAACAGAGCATTTATAAAAAAATTGCCTTTGCTTTTTATTATTAGATGTGTAGATTATTGTCGTGTTGTTCGGGGCAATTGCGGAATTTGTCTCTCTGAAAAGCTGCAGCTCGTTATTTGGAAGCATGTCCATGTTTCACTATATTCATTTGAACAGGTAATTGCAGATTTTGAAAAAACTCCCACTTTCAAAACGGAGGTCAATTGGGATAGTTTTGTAGTTAAAACGATTTTTAATTTACTTGAAGATTGAAATCGATTTCATATCAAAAAGTAGATAACACCTAAACAAAAGACCACGAGCCTTGTGAATCCCCCTATTCGTAATTTGAGTGCATATTCGCAATTTGTTACAGATTACCTTATTTTATTATTTATGGTTAAAAGTCCCTATTCACCCCCAGAGGTATATATATATTTTCATTCTTTGCGTTATCAGGATTAATCGCAAAAAAAGTTTTTTTTGATTGATTAAATATTTGCCGAGATATGCCTCCTCAAAGTTCGTCCTTTGGCCACGCCCCTTTGATTTGGTCGGGCGAAGTTAATACTGGTAACTAAAAGTCGCTCATGAGGTCACAGTCAGAACGTCTTTCGATCGATGTGCCTACATTCACTTGACTACGCGAAGCTACATTATTTGAGACGAATCTGGTGTATTTGAGCAACCAGCGACCACGCAACGAGTCGGCATTTTCACATCATTTTACAGCAAGACACATGTTCTTATACAAGAAGTTAACATTCGTTCTTGCTGTGACGTCACTGAATGTTGGAGAGGTAGTAGGTCCGAGACTCGGCCCAGTAATTCTCTCCTGACCAAGTCAAAAGGGCGTCGCCAAAAGAGTAACTTTGAGACGGCATATCTAGGGAAATATTTAATGAATCGCAAAAAATTGTTTGGAGATTAATCCTGATGACGCGAAGAATCGCAATCAGTATTTAAACCTTTGGGGGTGAACAGGGACTTTAAAAAAAAATCATTCGAAATACGTCAGTTACTCTTCACTACCTGCATTAGTATTACTTTACCTATGAAGGAGATCATTACATCAAAGGCCTCAAAATCATTCATAATATATGACTTGCAATGAAAGCACTAGTTTGCTAATTTTGACCACCCTCTTTTCTTTTACTTTTATTCATATTGGTTCTATTTGTTTTACTTAAACAACAATAGACCCTAGAATTGAGTATAATTGTAAGAGAAAAAGGGAAACCTCTATTATATTATCGTGCTTCCTTGCAATACATCACTTGGTGACGTATTGTAGTTAGTCTCAAAAAGTACAATATAATCATTACCGACAATGCTCCTAAAGAAAATTTACAATACCTTCCTAGAAAACTGAAGAACAGAGATTATTTCTAGTTTCATTTGTGAACCTAGTGATACAACGCTGCTTTTTGGTGACGGAATGATCTGTGAGCAGTTCTTCAATTGACTTAGGACCAAAAAAAAAAAAACTGTTTCTGACAAAATAATAAAGGTGTTGCGTTGGTGGGAGGTATAAAAAATAATTATGGTTATCATAGTGAGTTCCCATTCAGTTTCACCGTCTGCAAGGCTTTTCAATGTTTTTCCCACCTATATAACAAATGTACTAGTTTTGTTCTGTCGGTATACAGAAACACGTCTTTGTTGTCTGTATCACAGCTGCTCGAAACTCGCGGAAACGCCAGCAGTATAGAAATGGATTAATAGACGAGTTTAAAAACACTAAGGTATCTGCTAGGATCCACTCCAACCCTTGCAGCTCAGATGAGAGTGACATGTTAATGAATAAAGGAAAGTAACACAGAATCATCACAATGTAATAGATAAACGTGTTCTTGGCCCTTTTTTTCGACCGTTGGATATTCATTCTTTCCACTGCACGTTGTTGAAGTTGAATCTGTATTTGATGCCGTCGAGTAATGCTATAGATTTTGATGTAGCAAATGGTGCTAATAAAAAGGGAAATAGCGATTGAAATGACGATAATGTATTCGTAGACCCTCCTATTCAAGAAACCTGAGATTGACAACAAGACGGCAACTGTCCAAAGGGTTGCGAAAGAATATATGGCACGGCTCGTGGTCATCAACACTGCATATCGGATGTGATAATGAAGCGCTAAGAACCGATCTACTGCTATAGCTGTCATAGTGAACAGAGAAGCGCCACTTGCAATGAAAGACATTGTTCTTGATGCATTAAGTGTAGAATGATTTCTCGTTAAGAAAGAAGCAAGGTAGAGTGGTTGAACTGCCAAGCCAACGAGAAGGTCGGACACAGCCAAACTGCAGAGAAAAATTGTGCTTGGCGAACGGATCCAAGGTGTTCTCAATATAGCGACGAGCACCAAAGTGTTGCCAATTATGGAAATAAGCATGAGTGGTGCATTGAGAACACTGTTTAGGATAACGATGATTTCAGGACTTTTATCTTTCACCAAAAAGTATCTTTCAATTGCATCAGCCATTCTTGCTCCTTGCACCTTTTTCAATTTGAATTTTTAACACTGTCTTCCTGCCTCAGTGCCCTTAAACGGAACTGTCTCAGTGTCAGCAATCTCTTTTGACGTATAAGCTCTCTCTCCACCTGCCTTCTTTTATTCGCCAAGACCCTCGTAAAAAGTGAATTCAAATTGGCGGCCAAATCTTGTTTTTTGTGACTGCTTGTAGGGTCCTGTTTGCCTGATAATAGGTATTGGTCCATCAATTACAGTATCCGTTCCAATGTGTTCAATATGGGAGTCTACCTTGTCGTCACAACGAAGACAGTATTTTACACGTCTTGCAAAGAGCACGAAACGTTGCTAACGGCTCCATCAGGTTTTTCTTAATGAATGTGTTCACGTCGTTATTATGTCCGCAGGGTTAGGCATTTTTTAAAATTAATCGTTGTTCAGGATCCCTAGAGGTTGGTAGAAGCGCCTTGAAATTTACTGCCAAAGCGTTTTCCACTTAAGAAATTGCGTTAGGAATATGTTTGCGCAATAAATTAAAGGCCGCTGGGTAAGTTAATGTTTTACGAAGTAAGACTATTTGTAAAGATAAAAATTCATTTGTAAATTTTTCTCAAAAGTTTGCAAAAATAAATATGGAGATATACATATGCGATGTAAATTTTGACTCTTCCTTTAAGACTTAGATCTCTCATGATGACTTCAATTGTTCTATTTCCGAGTTCTGAAACCTCTCTCAATTTTAAATGAGACCATGTGCAAGAACCTCCTTGTGACAATGAGTTGTAGTGGCATGAACTCTAAAAGGAATATTTTCATTTAAAAGGTCTTAAAGGCTTAAAGGCGTGAAGCATTTCGGAAATGGTCTATTGTCATGTGAGACATACTCGGAAAACCCCAGAATTTTGAGGTTCATGTTAATGGATTAATTTCTATGCTTTCATTACTAGGCAGAAGACGATTCCTTAATTGAGTGGATTATCAGTTTTCACCCACGTGAACTGGAGAGTTTAAAAGTGTCTGGAGTTCGTTGGAAGAAAGCCATTGCGCACAAACACAATGTCATGGTCAAGAGCACTTTCTTGCTTTTGCAACTGTGTTTGGCTATTAATCATCAGTAGTTGAGTGGCAGTGTGCTACGAAATACGGGCTGGCTTTTCTTCAGTACGAACTACCCGAAATTTAGAATGAGTGGTCACTTGGATCGAGGGACATTTCCGAGAGCGATTGCTCAACTAAGAGAAAGTTCTTTAGCAATTTACAACGGATACAGAATTTTCTTCGAATACTCTTAAACTCAGTGGCGTCAGGCGTAGTTTCCAAGAACCTTTGATGTAATTGCTAATTAAAGTCATCATATTAATGAACCGCTTTCTTGCATCCGCTTGAAAATTCAAAGGTTTAACCTGACCAAAATTCGCTCACGTTAAAATTTCATAATTACGATTGTGTCAAATCACCCAGTTTCTAATACCTGGATAGAGTTGTTGTAATGCAAGAAACTCATTCTATTCTTTTCCATTCCGTTATAAAGGCTCTTTCATTCTATCCCGAGGAGACGTATTTAGCTTTAAATCCTTTTATTTCCATTTTTACACCTGATCAAGAGATTCTCAAAGAAAATCCTCTTTAGCTCCATTTGATAATTTGTCAATTTTAGGGTAAGAAGGAAAATGGCAAACGAGGTCAGAATTGTTTCGTTTACAATAGAAGGATGAATATTTTGGGTCGAAAACGAAAAGTTCTTATCTCTTTCCCTTAATGCTTTTCCATTTTCCCATGTACCTGGGAAAAATCCGACGAAGGTCAGAAAATTACAGATTTCAGGTGAATACGGACTATGAACAAACGATTGTGTCTATAGTGTAGCGGTTAGGTTGAAAACGTTATACGAGTGAAGGATAGAGGCATTCATGGTATCTTTAGGATGAAGTGTGAAATCAGGACAGTCTTAAAAAATCCGATTAATTTTCTCTTACTTGTTGCTTGTAAAGTTGGAGGTTTTATTTGTTTTTCATATAACAGATCCTCAAAGGGACAGATCCTCAAAGGAAACACAGATCTTTAGAAATTATTAAAGGTTGAGCTTGCCCTATTTATGAGCCCTACGCCCGCCTGTATCAAAAAAGCCAATAAGGAAAGAATAGCTGTATGGTTGCACATCAGGAAAAGCCGCCTGTTACTATGGAAACGAACAAATGCATGTGTATGTATCATGTCGTTGGTTTTCGTTTTCATGGTATTTCAAAAAATGTTGAAATGGATAAAAAAAAAAAAAGCCTGAGTGTCACAAAGTAGAACTTTCTGATATAGTGTTCCATTTAGATTATACATACAGAGCTTTGACCTTCCAACTATATATTTCATGTGATGGTTGTTGGGAAGACTGGCTTACAAAAGTTTAGAAAATTTGTATCAGCTCAGTCATTATTGGATTAGCTAAATAAATTAGAGTTGACTAAAACAAGGTTCTGATTAACATCCATAGAAAATGATATTTAAACAAAATTAATATATCAAATTAATAAACATCAACAAGGAAATTCGCCACATGCATTCGTAAAACAGTATGAGAACTCAAATAAGGGAATAGGTTATATGAAACACAAATGTAAACTTAGTAATTTAGATCCAAAAATTCGAGAAATTATGCTGTGAAAATTTTTCAATTTAAAGGCCGTCTTTGTTAGTTTAGAATGTCGTTGTATCATCTTTATGAGACAGATTTTCCAGCTGCGACCGACGAAGTGATAATAATTTTCAGCTATTTCAATATTTCAACTTAACAGCAGCCCATATTACCAGTGCCATGTGAAAGCAAATCAATTTTTATATTGAAGAGGGCTGAGTTTAAAAAAAAAAAGATTTAAATGTCCTTTTTATTTTGGCTTAATTGATTTTGCCATGAGCAAACATTAAAGAAAAATAATTACGTCGTCAATCAAACCAAAACTATTGCATAAACATTCCATCCAGCTACGTAAATTCCTAGTCATAGCTTACAGATTGCCTCTCCCTCAAAGGTAGAAGTTCTCAGCATATCGAGAGTGAGTCGATTTATTCTGATGTTCACTGAAACAGTCCGACAACAGGCCTCTGACTACGGAATGTTGTTGCTTCGATTTCTACCACTGCTAATGATTTAAACTGGATCTCAAGTCTACGGCGTGACTAGTGAGTCTTACTGGCCTTCTTCATTTGAATTGAAAATGGGTCTTGAAAATATGAGGGAGTATCAAGAAAAGTAGAATTTTCCATTTGTACACTGACTGACCATTTTTCGGTCTACTAAAAGAAATAAACGAATTATTTGGTATCTGTGTGGTATATACCAGAACAATTATTTACCTCCACCTCGGCGAATAATTGTTAAATATTATGGACATTTACAAGCAAAACATTTTACGGAAATCGGCAGCACTTTGATCTTCAGTATTGTCGTGGGAAGCCTTCTTCTGATTTCCATTTTGTTTCAATCTCATTGACCGACATTTAATTTTGTGAAATTTGAATTCAAGTGTCATCTTCCAATTCATATGGGTGGAAAATTATTAGATTTGTTTTATTGATAACCTTATGGAAGGAAATGATCACCAACAAGCAAGAGAACTGCATAGAGGAAACTAAGATTATAGCTAAAAATGTCAAGTCACTCTAACACAGCTTAAAAAAGCTATTGGGCATTATTCAGAGAAAAGGCATTATGTCCAGATTTGGATGTTATTTTCCTGGAGCTCGCAAAAAATGGCTCCGGCTCGTCATAAAAGGCTCGGGTTCGCATGCTCGCATTATAGCAACCCCCCATTTTTCAGAGAGGAGTGGGGATATAAATATCTAAGCTTGACAGAGTGTCTTTCGCAGCTAAACATTATTATTCGCCGAAGCGCACCATTGTTTGTGGGCAGTTCTCTGGAGGTCACGTGGGGATTCTTAACCAATCACAAGAGAAGGAAATATGTTTTGTTTAAGTTATAAACAGATTCGGTTCGGAACATGACCATTACTTCTTCTTCTCGTTTGGGACTCTTGGCCTCAGTCTGTTACGAAAAATAGCTATACTGGAATGTATTCTATCAGTAAAGATACAAAACGAAACTGCACATATTTTAACAGAAGGCTGACTTTCCATGGAAACTATGGAGCTGCGTGGCTGGGGGCATTAACAGATAATTTAGCCGAGTATAAGTTGAGTTCATAACGTTAATTACCTACCGTAATTGAGAATTTAAGGAATTCCTTCACGGAGCCAATTCTTAATTACCAGACTCGGTTGACAAAACCAACTTTTACACATTTTCTTAACCTTAAAAAATATTGTGGTCTGTATGTTTCTGTAAACAGTCGCTGAAGCACTTTAATTTTTTATCTTTCTACCTTCGAAATTCGCTGAATTAACATCCTAAGATAATTTACCATTTACTTGGATATTTCTCTCGAGACATCAAGAGATATATTTTTTAAAAGACTGAATATTAGTGTCTCTGAAAATTCTCAAATGAAAGGCCCGTGGAATTATCAATGAGAGAAGATAGAAGAGAGATTCACATTAATACTCGAACAAGATTTATCCAGCAACTTCATTCTTCTCGTTTATTGTAATACATGAATAGTCTATAATAACAGATTATGATGAGATTTCAAGCTCTGCGTTATAATTACAGTGACTTGCGAGGCTGAAGCAATTTCTCCAATTGTTTCGCCTTGATAACCTCAGACTGACTGACATGGAACAGGCGGACAGCCCTTGGACCAAGCGGCGTGAACGGCTTGCGTGGAAGGGCACGCAGCTGGGTAAAACTTAGACCTGCAATAAAAGTATTTCTTATTTCCAAAAACCAAACTAATCAAGACGTATGTCTAATGCATACATATAATGATGGTAGTTAAACACAGTCCAATTTGGTCTGAAATCTATGCACTATTTGCGAGCATAATTGCACGACGCGAAGTGCCAGCTCATGTACTTTGAAATTGCATGATGCCAATGACCTAAATACAATCCTTGGGTCAGCTCTAAGATAGATAGATAGATAGTTTATTATCAAAAACCTTGCAGCCACAGGCTGAATTACGTTTGATTTACAATAAAATATATACTACAAAAAATACATGGCTAAGAAGAACTAATTAAAAAGACAAAAATATATAATTAAGAGAAAAACAATATTACATCATTGCTTTATGGACATAGTGATGGATAAAACTATTTCGAGTACGAATGGTGTGGAGGCGCCGTGTAGTAAACAATTCAGTGATCCAGCCCTAAATAAATTACAATAAACACCGATTGTGACGTCTGAAATTTGTGGGGTTGTTTTGATCCAAAGTTGATTTCTCATAGGCTGGGAAAAAGAAGCGATTTAGAGCAAAAATGTGCCTCGCTAAGTGCCAATAAGCTTGAAAGGTACCCAGTAACTTCAAAATAGATGTAATTAATAATTTTAGTCCATTTATACGTCCCATGAAAAAAACTTTGTTGGTTCATCTTTCAATTTTCCATATTTCAGTTCAGCAACACTAGGACACAGTCTGTAAGCCTCATTCTTTTGAGCATTTTTTAAAATTGAACTTGGGAGCCTGAAGAAAGCATTTACTAGTTTCGAGAGCCTTTGCCTTTCTTTCGAAATCGGATTGAGTTGGTCGTTTTTTCCCTCTTTTTTCAAAGGGGGTTGTTCTCGGTTCACCAAAACTTCTCCCATAACACAGATCAACTTTTCAAAATTCCAATCTGACCTGGAAAAGAGTGGACGAAGAACCTACCGGTGCAGGGTTACTGCTTAACCCCCAGTTGTTTTATTTGTGTTATTATCTTCTTTCATCTTTGAGCCTCTTACCTTTCAAACGATTCATCATCCTGTTTTCTTTCTGTGACGGTCGATACTCGACTCGAACGCCTCCCGGTTGTTGTCTAAGATTAATAAGCGCTTTTGGGAAATATGGTGTACCTGACATCCGTCTGTCAATGTAAGGAAAGTAAGCAAACCTATTGCTAATGCTTCTTTTCTGCCAGTCGTCCCAGATTTTGTCGACAAAGCCGTGGTGAAGGAAGAACTCCGGAGCAGATGCAGATTGCACGGTGCACATGGTGCCGCTGATCCGACAGTGCACGTTGTCATGGAGTTCAGTCCTGAGCGCGAGTTCAAAATTAGTAAAGTCGTTCATGAGTACAACCTCCTGCACAGCGACATCATCTGGAGGTGAACCATTGAAATTACGTGTTAAGCACTTCGCTCCCGTGGATGACACGGGTACCCACGCGCCATGTCTGAAAGGTCCAGTCTTCACGCAACGTTCCGTACCTACGCCATTCCCGCCAAACCCAGTGACACTGTGCCAAACATCCTCCCATTTGTGCGTGCTCCACGGATCACTGGAATCTACACTCCAGTCCCAATAGGCCACAGTGAATCTGCAATCGATTTTTCGAAGAAGATTTTCATACTCTAGTATGAACCAACGATGCCATGGAAGAAAGAAAATCTTTTCGTGGATGCTCGATCGAAACAGTCTCTCGTGTTCATTAATCAGACGGTCATATTGCCCTTTGTATCTGCGATCAGTCGAGGCAGTCTTTACAATTCTTGTGTATCGCACTCGTTCGC
>NC_142527.1:9265200-9287700 GCF_964205215.1 Stylophora pistillata | reverse complement strand
AGATCAATTAAAGTACGTGATTTGTCGGTAATTCTAGTATGTTCAGTTATTAACTGGTCAAGGCCGTAAACATCAGCAATATTAGATAAGATATTTGTACTTTTGTCAAACTTAGGTGCGGCCATATTACAATTCAGATCTCCTAAGACGTAATATTCGATATTTTCTGAGTCTAGTTTTCCAATAAGTTCTTCAAATGGTCTAAAAAGGTCAATTGAAGAATCAGGGGGTCTATACCAGGTCATAACGGCAAAAGGCCTTGATCTGGGCTTCTTGATTTCGACAGTCAGACTTTCTATTTGTTCACATATTAGATCAGAGCGAACAGAATAATTGATTTCGGAACGAATAAAAAAACAAACACCCCCTCCAGACCTACCGTTAGTAGAGCGATCTCTACGAATAGATTCATAGCCAGAAATATGAATTTCATTATCGCCTATTGTGTCATCCAATTTAGTTTCATTTATGGCTAAGATATCGATAGGTCTGTCGGAAAGCAAAATTCTTAGTTCATCAATGTGTGCAGAAAGACTATTGATATTTAGCGAGGCCAATTTAAAGCCTCGTTTAGGCGGGAGAAATTCGTGAGAAACGATTGGATTTCCAAGGTCGTGATTACGCTCTGAATTGAACCGGCCAGTAGGTCAACTACATTCATGTAATTTATTCGCGAAGTTGTTATACATTTTGGCAATACCTGTCTCCCCAAGATGAAGTCCTCCTCTATTTAAGTCCGTTGAGTGAATGTCATCGTGGAGTATGAAGTGCCACTGTCGCTGATTGCAGAATTTTCGAAGCCTTTTGTTGACGGCATCAACATCGCCGCTATCTGAGAGGTCCGATCTTGTGACCAGCTCTGATATTATTACTTGTGCGTCCGTGGAGCTTTCAATTTCCCTCGCTAGGTCAACGATGTTATCGGCGATTTCGCTTGGGGATAGTTTTCCAAGGTCGTTAGTACCAGCATGTAAAATGATCTGGTCCGGCTTCTTGTCCAGTGTTGGTTTCACATAATGTGACATATCACTTGTTGTAGCTCCCGCGAAGGACTTTACAACAACCCGGTGGCCGACTTCTTTCCCTAATTGCCACCCTTGTATGTTTCTGATAATTGAATCGCCAATAATGACGGTGGTCGGCGAGGATCTTTCTTGGTTGTGGTTAAGAGTATTAGAGCTGTTGTGAGAACTCTTGTTTGGCGGCTTTTTCTTGCTCGATTTGCTTTGGTGATTCTTCGTTGTTTTGGAAGATTGAGATTTAGATGATCCATTGTTTTGCTTTGTGTCCGCCTTTGTATCCGACCATTTTGTATCCGACACCTTAGGATCAACCGAAGGCGACTCATTAAAAGCTTCCTTGCTGTCAAGGCGAAAGTTATATAGCTCCTTGCTTAGCAATGATACTACCATCTGCAGGGAATCTCGCTCCTCTTTTGTTTTATCTAGATTTCCCTTCATTAGCTGAAGTTGCTCTCGCAGAGCGCGATTTTCTTCCTGTATCCGTTGTTGATTTTGACATGATTTACAGGTTGACTGTATTTCTCTACTGTCCGTTAATCGAGATCTATACGAGTCTTTGAGTTTGTTTACCTCATTTTCCAAGCGGTCGTATAGATCTTTAAGGGATTTGTAGCCATTGCATGTGTGACTCTGTTGTTCTGGGCTGCTGCTAGTGTCGTCCAGGTTTATAACAGCCGAGGGCCGAGGTGACGGTTGGTTGACATTGTGGCGGGGAATTTGAATTTCACCAGATCCTGACAAAATCGACTCCTTGAGTCTTTTAACCAGCTCAGTTTTCCTGCCAGATTTAGAGAGCTTTCTTTTTTCAAGTTCGTCCCTTAGATCTTTCACCTTCAGGGAGTTGATGGACCGTCCATTTAATGCATTCTTGATAGCAGCCATTTCGCTCATTTCAAAGGACGAGGAAAGCGAACCGTATTCGGGTACAGAAGTAGACATATTCTTGTTATTAATCTGATCAGCGACTACCAGAGTTGAGTCAGTATGTACTTTACTCAAATCAGGCAAGGAAATGGTCCTAACAAGCCGCGGCCTGGAGATAAAGCGATCAGCCTTCGGAGCTAGGAAAACGTGTCCATCCGCCATATTATGCAAATTCCAAACATCTGTGATAAATGAGATGCAATGAATATGTGAAGTTCATATATTTTTGAACTGCGGTATTAGATACGTGTGATGTGCGATCCTCGCAATAGATAGCGCTATTTATGTAATAGCGAAAATCAGACCTGAAAAAAATCAGGCCTGTACGGGACTCGATTTTTCGAGTCCCGTACAGGCCTGACTTTTTTCAGGTCTGATTTTCGCTATTACATAAATAGCGCTGTCTATTGCGAGGATCGCACATCACACGTATCTAATACCGCAGTTCAAAAATATATGAACTTCACATATTCATTGCATCTCAAAACATTATTTTATCACGAATTGGGCCATCCTAGTCTGAATAGGTTATCGAATTTCGCTTATCGAATTTCGGACCCAGCCATCCTACCCGAGGTACAAATATGTGAAAAATTGTATTCCCTGTCGGGGCCCCAAAGGCGCTACGTTGTACTTCTGGCGGATGTCGCAAGCCAAGATCGACCAATAAGAATCGAGATAGTTTTTGTAAACATTCTCAGGAAAACCCATCGAGTGTTAGATATGTAAGTTTGAATTTGCTTTAACGGTTGTTAACGCATGTTTGGAATTCTTTTGAGTACCCCTCATGTCCTAGTCTCCCTCGCAGCCGTTTTTAGTCTCGTCACGCAACGCTCCCTCCCACAAATGTGGAGAGGAGCGTTGCGTGACGAGACTAAAAACGGCTGCGAGGGAGACTACTCATGTCCGGATCCCTAGAAGAGCTCCAAATCTACGACTTTGCTTTCAATTTTCTCGTAAACCGTTGAATGGAATGATTCAAAACCGAGTCACCGTAACAGCTGGATAATCCTTCTGTGGCCTGTTGAATTTCGGTGGGAAAATAAGACCTAGAGAGTAAAACATTTTTGTCTCGAGTACGAGGTGGTGTGCGATCTGGATGCCTAAACTGCCTGCCTTGTCGCATTTCTTAATTATGGAGAGCGAGCCGAATTAACCGCCGAACTTTGAAAGCCCCAAACAAGCGATTTTGAGGCTTTCTGGCAGAAAAAAACACTTCCAAACAAGTAATGAACTATTAAGCTTTATTCGGAGCTGTTTTTTTTTTTTGGAAGACTGACTACTAGGGACAAATTCTAGAGACAATATATTTGAACTACATTTATGACGGCTATGTAAATGCCGCAGGACCCATTACCATAGAAACCCGAAAGCACGGATATTTAAGATGGTCAGCCTGTGCTTTGATGTGTGAAACTGTCCAACATCATTACCAAGTTACAATTATTATCAAGTTACAATTTCAAGGAAACACCCTCAAACTTGTGGGACTTCCTTGCGTCGAGGCATTGGTTTTGAGAAATGCCAATAGGATTTCGGGCTATCTTAAGTGAGGAAAACTGCATTTGGCAGCTTCCTACATCCCACGAGAAAACCACCAAGAAGGAAAACGAAAAAATTCAGAAGCTTTCGTTGCACGTAACAGCAGAGTTACGAAATAATCGCAATTAGTTAGGGTTGGAAAATTTCGCACAATAAGGTCACCCTTTGAAGATTGAAACTTCCCAACATAATTACCAAGTTACAATATTTTTTTTAAGGGAACACGTGAAAACTTGTGGAAGTATCCTTGCATCATGCAATTGGCGTTCACAAATTCCCAACTAATTTTAAACCACCTTAAACGAGGAGAACTACATCTGACAATTACCAAAACAAGGACAAGGAAAAACACCAGTAGATTTTGCTGCGTGTAATAGAAAGATTACGAAATCGCTGGGAGAATTAAGGTTTGAACTACTGCACAATAAGGCCATTCTTTGAAGAATGAAATTGTCCAACATTATTACCAAGCTACAATGTAGTCCTCTTTTTTATTTCAAGGGACACAAGAAAACTCGTAGTAATATTGATAGCAATTTTCAATTTCTCGCGGGAAAATCCCCTTAACAAGGAAAATAAAAACATAATTAGATTTTGGTGCATATAACAGTAGGATTGCGAATATTTGCTAGAAATAATTTAGTCCCAGTATCTCAGTAGTATGATTTTCTTAACTGTCTGCCATGCAATCGTTATGGTGTAAGTCCGGAGATTTCGGTATTGGGTGAACTTATAATCTCATAACTGATATTTCGTTATTCTCATCACTTGTCTGCTTGATGTTGTATTGATATTGTAAGGAGAAATTCTGTCTTGGTCCCTCATGGCTCCTCCAAGTAAGGTTTTTGTCCAAAAGAGCTTCACTTCTGTAATTGAACTTATGAAGAAGCAGGCTGAGCTCCACAGGTCTAAGACCTTGCTTAGCCAATGTATACTATAGAAGAGATAACCGGGATATCGGAGGCTTAGTGCGGCCAGCACGTCTCAACATTAATGTTAAAAGCGAATTTATGTTTCATTCAAAATGTTTTGGTCATCAATTATGCTCGTTACTAATCTTGCCAATGCTACATTATTGTTGAAAAGAGAATCCCAGTAAAGGGAAGTTTAAAGAGAATGCCCTTTCCGCTAAGTTCCTGTGGGTTTCCTTCGTAATCAAGGATCGTAATATTCGCGTACAAAGGGGGCTAGGAATCTCTTTTGCCTACAGAATATGAGATAAAGGTGACGAAATCGGACGACATATTTGCTGGTACTGATGCAAGTGTGCACGTTAATCTAATTGGAGTGAATGGTGCTTCGACTGGCTCCATAAACTTGCATAAGTCAGCTCAGGACTTCGACAGGGGAAGGTAAAGTACTAGCTGCATAGGAACACATAGGATACTTAAACTGCGTGGAGTATATGGTTTGTCTGGCCTCGCCATGGACTTGATATAGCTCGGAAAGGAAGGGTAAAAATGGTAATAGGAGAGTCTGAGAACTCAATCCTGATCCAAAAATATCCAGTTTCATACTTTGTGTGTATTATTTTTAGGCAATTTTCGTCAATTTGTCTTTCATATACTCCATCACGTATCTCGGAAGTAGACAGTAGACAGCTAAATTAGTCTTTTCTGGCATTTTAAATATTTTCTTTGTTTTCCTCCATAAAATTCGTTAATAGTTAAACGAGCAGCATGTAAGTCACAAAAGCTTATTAGAACAATTTGTAATCGAGTGTCTAAAGGTATCCGGAATTGCACTGGTTTTGCTTTACTTTGTGTGATGGTTTGTCCAAAAAAACTCGTACCAGTCTCTCAATCGATCAGATGCTGAACCTAAAACCCAATCATGACTTGGTCATGGGCGTTTTCCGGTGCTTTGGGCGGATTCCTTGGTTTTACTTTGAGTTCTTATTGATTCGTAGAGGTGATTTCCTTCCTTCTAATGGTTCGTTGCCACTATTGTGGTTTTAGTTGATGATACCCGATTAATAAGGAATAGCTAAAAATGCGAACAAAGTTGTAAAAGATTAGATATCATTTTGCCACAGCAGACGAAAGCAAAAAGTAAAGAATGTGTATAGTTGGGTGCTGAGAACATTAACTCAGATCGTAGGATGAATGATTAGTAATATGCGGAGGTGTTAAAGCCCTGACTAGCTTCCGTTATACCTTTACCAAAACAATAAATAATTTATATGTTTTCTTTTATTTTCTAGAAAGGGCACTTTTTATCGAAATTCAAGCCCCTTGGGACATCTGAAGGCTATCAAAGTGCATCGCGACGACTCAGGATTTTTACCCGCTTGGAAAGTCGCTCGGGTGAGCTGTTTGGAGTTATTACGGAATTTCCCAGATAACTTGAGACTCTTTTTGTTAGTGCACACTAAAAATCTTTCTCGGCCCAGTATAAATATAGGGGAACGTATTTGCCGAGCCCAGATTAAGTAGAAACTTAATCATTTGAGCAGCTGTGTCATGCAGTTTTGCTACATTTCAACGACTTTACTGTCAAATGGAAAATTACAGATAAAGGATGTTCGTAGAAAGACTAGGAAAGGACTTTGCGAATCTTGTATATTTACTCCATTGATTAAGGAAAATAAACTCGTGATCTTGAGCGGTGTGGTGCTATAACCACACCACATCCATTGAACACTTGCTTGATCAAAATTAAGGCGTGAATGGGGAGAGAGTATCACTGACTATGAAAATTTATGTTTATCTGTTTTCTCTAGATCACCGTGCGTTTCAACCACTCGCCTCTGTATACGTTTTACTTCAATAGGTGGATACCTGCTGGACGATGGGTTACAGTCAACGGCAACAGAGAGTGTCCGAGCAGAATCTGGAACATTAAGTATTGGATTTTTCCAAGTATTGGCTTTTTTAAAAGTTAAAATGCCAATCAATTTAATTAAAAGTGCTTTTTTAATCAGCGATGCGTGCATCGAAAGCCTTAGAACAGAACAGGCTAATAGTAAACTTTATTAGTATATACCACACATGCAAGTGAAAACTTCTTTTCGTGCGCGCTGATTGGCTAGTTCGGAAATGAACAGCAAGTACCGTACCCCCGAGCAGCCTATGAGACAAATTCGCGCTCCTAGAATTTAATTTCCGACAATTTTTCTGTATATTGAAAAACTTATTTATTTTAAGTGTCTATGTGATATAAACTAGAAAAACTTATTCACCTCAGTGTCAGTGGAAGGGGTGCCAGATATCTTTCTCCACTTCGGAGAATAATCATTATTATATTTTAAAGGTAATGCAAAATTGTCTTACATATCAGGAGCGAATATTATTGTAAAACTCGCTTTTTCACATCACGAGAGTGTCCAAACTTCTACTATTATTAACCCTTTGAATACGAAATAGACCATATTTATTCAGTTGTAATTTGGCGTTACAAACTTAATTTCACTTCGTTGGTCCATGGAGCAGCTGTTACAATATTTGCGGTTTTGAGACACCATGGGCTCAGACCTTGGGGTCACATGACCTGGATCAACAGTTCGTGTTTGGATGCGTTCAAATCGATTCGGTTTCTCGCTTTTCTAGCTGTTTATAAGTGTTTTTCGATCCATTTTCCCTCTACAGAAGCCCTCACGACGGCATCCTTAAGCTAGAATGTGGGCAGAGGCAAGCCTCTGAAGGAAAACAGAGGTGAAAGATGGTTTCATGTAGAGTGGGCCGCCAACGACGCTTTACTGTCAGCTTGGCGAGTTCACAGGTGAATTTGTCCCTCGGGCCCATCTGTGGATGGCTTCCAGGACCTACCAAGGCTATGTGGCCAGGTTTTGACCGGTAAAAATTTCAATCGATGCGATATTTTGCTGTTAGGACTGAATGGCCCGACACTTATAATAATTCTTTGAAATGGAAATGATAGCAGTTGCCTTTTCGAGTTAGGGCGGAATTACCCAGAATTCTTTTCGGGCATGAACAAGGCAACGGTTGTGTTCGCGACACTGGCTTTCATCAAATGGAGAAACAAGGGCTGGCAGATAAGGCGAGAGGGAATTTTCTTGCCAAACTCCAAGATCTGGCCCTGAGCTGTGATTTGAACGCAAACTTTTGATTTCTTTTAGCAAGTTTTTATCTTAAAAGATCGACATGTTTTTGGTGTCGCTCTTGGAGCAAAATGCTGGACTTTGGGATTTGTTGCCATACGAAAGGTTCACTGCAATGAAAATCAGGAATCATTGGGGGCGTTTTAGGTTGCAATAGGTGTCACATCAACGAGCCGGTACAATTTACACACTTACATAATGTTGTGTCTTAAGTTCGACACAAAGACAAGTATCAAAAGTAGTAACGTTATTATCTGGACATATGTGTTTACTTAGTATGCAAAGGGTTAAAATGCTTAAGACATAAATTATGTTATGATCATTATCTAGTTATTCGTTTACGAATAAACTGAAATCAGTTTATCCGCAGCCCATCCAAACGAGCCAAATGGACCCTGAAGTGAGTGCATATATTCGTTAATCCTCGTTCTTTTACCCTCTGCCCAGCCAAAACGAGCCAAATGAGCCTCAAGATATATGTTTTTTTAAAAGTGGCTCTGTATTGTGTAGTTGGCGGCTCCCATTGATTTACTTAAGCAGCATTTGTGGATGCTTTGGATTCAGCTTTCAACCACTGTGTGCTTGAGCCAGTGTGTTTGTCATCGAACTATTATGTTTACTTATCGAACCAAGGAAAATAACAATCAAATCAGCCTCTCTTGTCAACTGATCGGCGAAGGAAGAGTCCACTCAGATCAATTGCTTTTGTCAAAATATTAAGCTGAGCTTACCTAACAAACGATATTCATTATTAAGCGTAATCACTAATCGAGTCAGAGTGGTCGTGATTGTTTGTGTCTGTCAAAGCTTTAGCGCAAAGTCTGCAGTTCACTTCACATAAGACGTGTCTCCATTATCGATCATTATGTTCTGTTTTTCATGCGTTATATTACAACTTCCATTGATTCACTAGATGCATGGTAGCCCAAGATAATGTTGGTGATAAGGTTGCAAATCGATGCCGATGCTGTTTTTTTTTTAACTTTCAGCTAACATATTTAAAGCTGTTTACAAATCATGAGGAGCCTTAAATCGTTACGATATCCCAACAAGCTCAAAGCTTAAAACTGGAAGTAGATATGACGTTCAAGACTCAAAATAAAAGATCAGTTAGCAATCACAGCATGTACAAAGACATTTCAAAAAAAAAATTGCATGACCGATTTTGGCAAGTTCCCCAGTACAGTGAACCGATTTATCGTAATAATTTAACGTTGCTATTTTTATCATAGATCATTCGTGAAAACATCTCAGTTGAGTTGATTTTTTGTAGACGTTATTTGAGGCATGACTACAATTAAGCTTAAAAGACCTGAACCTCCTTCGTGAGCACCTCTAGGTGTCTTCAAACTTCTGAGTTTTGTTTTGTAACGCAATGATTTCCAGAGCGGAAGCATTCCTCTCATCCTGTCATATGATTTTGTTGTGGGCTCGGACAAACCTTCTACGGTTTCAATGTCAGATCTTACCCGATTCAGAGTATCTTTTCCAACCATTTCAGTCTGATGAGTGAACTGGTTTCCGGCAGAAGGATCTTATTACCGAACATAAAGCATGAAATGTGTTTGATTGCATTTCACAATCGGTGATACATGTTGACTGCCAAAAACAAGGAAATATACCGCTCCTCTCCTAAGTAAAGTTGAAATGTGAGTGAAATGGAGCCTCTCCTCAAGCTTAAAACTTGCAGGCTAATCATCAATTGAAGAACTTGATAGTGACAGTAATTCCTACAGCAAATTTTCTTATCGCTTTTAGTTGTGTAAATGTTATGTTACTGGACAGTTTAACAAAAGTTTGAATTAGAATATAAATATTAATCCTTTCCCAAAGCTGGGCAAGGCAGAAACGGTTTTGAATGCAGGGTTTCTAGTATTCTCTTCTCGTGATTATAAAAATTCAGTAGTGCAAGCTTGTGGTACAGATTCCCCGACGAATTATGATTCGTTTCACCAATGTATCTGGAAAAGATCAGCATGAGGCTATGGGCAAATATTATACACTTGATTTGTGCTTAAATCGGGGTCAACAACAATGAATCCGTCGGATGAAAACACGCAACTCTAACCATCAGTTGTCATAAACTGCTCCTCAGGCTATCACGACTGCGAGCGACGGATAAAGAACGCAGCCCCTAACTGTGATCATAATAACTGTTACTTACTTCTCAAAAGTTATTCATACAGAAGAAACTTTTTAGGAATTAGCTTTAGCCTGATAAATTAGTTCAGTATATGCTTTGTAAAAAATGGTTTGTTCGCATGTTTATTCGAATGTTCAAACGAATGAAAGATGGGTGCATGTGAAGTAGATATTGTATTCCACAATTAAGAGGTTGTATGTGTACGTGAAGAAAAATTGTCTTCTATATCCATTCAAAACCCTTCGAAATCCTATGAAAACTCAGCTAAATTAAAGAGTATGAAATAATTAGCTAACAGCACGCGTCTTTTATCAGATAGGTCCCGGGTAAGATATCATTATGCACCCATTAGGTGCAACAACTGACTGGAATTTTAATGCGTGCACCCTTTTATGCCCATTGTATAGCACTCTGTTTTCCTGGTCTGGCAATTGGTCGAACTGTGCCATCGACGAACCCCCAACAATTAGACAGCGCAGATCCTCTGCCGGAAACTGCATCTGCAAAGTTATGCAAACAATCGGGCTGCAGTCAGGGCTGGTTCAAGCTTCGTAAAAGATACCCATAGTTATCAAAGACGTGGCTTGAAACTTCCGAGATAATTTCGCTTAGTTCAGGTACAGATCTCCCAAATCTTGGAATTAAATCGCTCAATCTGCAAGGGTATGTAAATCTTCGCAAAATAATGCACAAACCTTCCATGTCAGTTGCCACAGTCCCGTTTCTACGTATAAATGTATCAGGAATGGCCAGAACTTTTGCCAACAGGGGCAGTTCAGCGAGTCCAAAACGAAATTCAGCCTTACATTCTTCGTCCGTCACGCGAGTCGTCAAAGCGATCGTATGACCAGTAGGGAAAGGACGGATTTTTCTTGTTCACCGTTTCGAAAAGCAACGAAAACTCGACTTCATCGATGATATCCTCCATGAACATAACTACCAGAACATCTTGTGTGGTTTTTCTACTAAACATTTCCACGACCGACAAAATGTCGCCACTTCGTACTCAAAACAACTACTGGAACATTTTTGTTACGAGCTGACGACGGCGACGACCATGTTTACGACAGCTAAGCCCGAGGACTCCCGCGCGCAAAAATCGTACCCGTACTCGTAGTCGTTGTCGGACCTGAAGGTCCCTAATATTACTACTCTCCCGACTATAAACAGGAAGATCGTTTAGCAACTTTTCACCAACAGCAGAGAAGTACTCATTAAGGACCTACGCTTTCTTGTAATCAGATGTTTTGATTTCCCCATCTGATGACCTAATACCAAGTATGGGCTGCGGCACAGAGCTGTAAGTAGCTTTTTTGACCAACTTCCAGTATGACTTGCAATCTTTTACTTCGTCAAAAAGATCGTTGTGGAACTTGCATTTAGCAACTCTAACATCATGCGTAACCCTATTTCTCAATGAGCGATACTTAGCCTACAGTTCTTGATTTTTGGATTGTCTTGCTTTAAGAAGAGTGTTAAAGCGTAAGTTCATCAGATGGCGTATATGCGAAGTAACCCAGGGTAAAGACTGACTTTTGACTTTGATCTCGCGCAAGGGCGCGCGTCTGTCACATATCTGACCGAAAATGTGCATCAACGCCCAATAACAATCCTCCAGGTCGTCGAATACCTCGCATACAGACTAAGGGGCTTCAGCGATATCCGTTGAAAATTTGGCTAGGTCAAAGTTTTATAAGGACGAGCCATAATTATTTTAGGAGGGGGTCGCTTGATCATTGTTTGGACTGATGCATGAACAAGAATGTGGTCCGAGATTCCAAGCTACCTGCTATACAAACTGCTAGCAATGTGAAGTAAATACATATTTTGTATGTTGAACTTTACGATGGGAGAGGAGCATTTCGAAGACACTTGGAACAGGTTATCTACCTGCTGTGCGAAATGCTGGTAATTTTATGTGTTAATGACTCCCTATTGGGCTTCTCACTTTTTTCTTGCGCTATTTTCTTGCTTATATGTCAAGGATTTTGCAGTCAGATGTAAGAGGGATGAATGCAGTAATTCAGCTCGTTATCAGGCGAGCAACTTCAAATCTACCGAGTGGGCAACGAGTTCCTGATTAGAAATTACGATCACGTTTACGTACGTTATAATCCGTGAGAGGGTGATGACCTGACTGACGCTCATTGACTGATCACAATTCACACCTTCGGGTCATCATCATCATCATCATCATCATCATCATCATCAATATTCGGCTATACTTGGGCTCATCAATATTTCGGCTCTATACTTCGGCAAATCTTCGACTACTCTACTTCGGAACTACTTCGGCTCCTCGGCACTTCGGCTCACTCGGTTCCACTTTGGCCGAGCGAAGTTTTAATTTATTTACCAACTCGGACCCAGGCTCCGCGGGATTGTCCAACCAGACGTGCGACACTACCTAAGGCAAAAAGTACAATTCGTATGTAACGTTAAGCATTTGCCGGGAACATAAAGAAGCTCAAAATTTTTGCGGAATCTGCGTCTATTCCACCTCTTCCAGTTGATAACTGATTGACGACAAAATACAAAGAAGGCGCTCAGTTCCTTTCCGGGCATCAGCTACGAACTCTTCTGGATAAGAGGCTAGGAGATTTCTTCCAACCTGTAAGTTTGGATTTTATAAAAATTGAGTAACCTGTGAGGACCAGGGCTCCACTAGTTACCGTTATGTTTAGATCAAGATTTGATGCGCCATAATGTACTGCGTCTTTACCTCCAAATAACAATTTATTCAATTTATTCAATTTATTCTTCTATTTTGCGATCTGCACTTGTCATGTTTTGTTTACGTACATTTACCTTCCCTGAATCAAGCGCAGTCTCCAGAATCAGGTTTAAATCTAAACTGGGAATAACTTCAAAATAACCCTGAAAGGCCAACTTAGGTTAAAAATTTACAATAAGTCTTAAAACAGACTTTTTCGAAAAAACAACTATTTGGATTAAATATGAACGAGAAAAACAGCGCATGGGATTGTCGTCAGTTAGATTTGAAGATATCAATTCGAGGAAACCAATCTGATCTGCGTGGGCGGCGAGATAAGACACCAGATAAGACACCCTCTGTCATAAGTCGTAACAGCAAATTAGCCATGTAAACATCTTTTTCCAAATTCTGATGACAAAAAAGTCGTAGGGAAGACCGTACGACCACGCAATACATCGGAAATAAAAATTATTATAAATTGTACATTTTTCAGTAATTGTGATAATTGAAAGGTCTTTAAAAGTCTCCAAAGTGATGGTGAAAGCATTCTACCACAAAATAATAGCAGAATAGAAAAAAATCGAGCGTCTTTTCAGTAATTTGTATTTTTTAACTAACATAGTTGAAACTGTATAATGTTAAAAGAAAGACGTCATCGAGGCGTTTTGGTTGAATGTCATCATAGAGATTTATAGTCTAGGCTTTGTTCCTCACGTAATATGGATTCGGCGGAGGACATCTCTTTCATTGAATAAAAGCAGGAAACGTTTTAAAAGTGCAAGTGCGATCAAATACAGTCAGGCGTTTGAGAACATTTTGGTTGGAAGACACATTTGAAATTCGTAACTGTCACCGATTTATTAAGGTTCGTACGAGTGTGCTAACCATCCTGTCAATACTTCCAGAATCAGCACATCGAAAGTGCCTTTTATTGAGGATTGTTTAAGATAGATGTTTTAATCAAGATATTTTTTTAACTTATCTTACTCAAGATATTATTTTTCATCATTTTCCATCACTTGCCGATAGATAAGAAACCCATATCGAGAGAAGAAGACACTAGAATTGGTTCTTTAATGCATAAAATCGACTTTTAACTCATTTAATTATGCTGAGAAAAACCGAAAAAAAAAAAGAAGAGGCTTTTAAAGAACTGAGGTTCGAATCCTCGCCTGGTCTTATATACTTTTTTAATCCCGCCTTCGTGAAAAATGACTTAAAATTTCTCCAAATTGAAAGTTTTTGACTGATTTATGGTTGCAATGCGGATGTCATCAGCTAATGTACAAATTTGCACTACATTATAAATTCAAATGTAACTTAAAATCAGTTCTACTCTCAACTGTAGATGGTCGTTGAACGACCGAAACATGTCTTACAAATTTAGTCTAAAAAGTGTTGTTATTTTTATAAAGATTGCTGTCAGTCTTCTCCTTTCCAGAAATTTGTATATATTGGGGAAATTATTGATGCTCATTGTCAACAACAGAAATTCGTAATTTAAGTTTTCCACCACTTTGTTGAGGAGATAAAAGTGCTAAGAGCAAAAACGTGTCACAGCCAGGTGACACTGATATGATCTATAAATGACCCACGGCAACATAGAATGTATTTTCTTAAATCTTGATAAAAAACAAAATGAGTGTATTAATATTATGCAAAGCTTGTTGGAGTATAGCGATTTTTTATCAGGCGTTCGACCCAACACGAAAAGCTGTCAGACGTATGTCGTTTTCGTATTTTTGCTTTCTTTGGTACCTAAACCCTCCAGGAAAAGATCCCCAAGCTGGCGTAATGAGACTGGTTTAATTTATGAGTGAAATGGGGTAAGATGTTCACGAAAATATTTAGGAAAATATTTCAACCTTTTTTTGTATGCTCTAGATACCTTTTTTTTAATGCGAAAAGACATATTTTTCTCTTTAGTAATTATTACGGAAATGGCAGCTGAAGTTTCCTGATTTAAACAGGATATGACAGATGAATGAAATCGAAAGATGTTAATCAGAATTCGACAGTCAGATGAGCAGCTGAAAATCCTAGCGAACTTGACCAAAGATCATGCTACCGTCCAATTTCTGAATGTAGGGTTTCTGGTATTCTATTCTCACGATTACAAAAAGTCAGTAATGCAACCTTGTGGCACAAATTCCCCGATGAAATTACTGCACGTCACGCTCAATGATTCGTTGTACCAATGTATCTGTTGATTATTATGTTGTCGCCTGGGTGCAAGTTATTCCTTTCAAAGATCAAGAGGTTTTTGGAATATATTATGTACATGGTGCACATCGAAATAAGCATTCGACTGAAAATCGAGAGCAACAAGAAACCTTAAAGTGCCCCTGAGACGAAAATTGACCATTTTATTTTGGCCTAAATTGTTTACACAATGTTGAATTGGGTCAAGTTAAGACCCTTTTTGCCATCGAAAACTCATTACCAAATCTTCGATGACCAACTTTTACCGCTTCAAAGTCGTCCAAAAATTGTCCGCCATTGCTGAAAACATGTTCCAGCTGAGCCCGCAATTGTACAGCAGAAAACGTCATCAGGACGTCAAAAGCTCAACAAACTTATGCTTTGCTTTGTCACAACTCTCTTTGTTCGCTACACAGAGAATCACACATATTACTTTTTTGAGAACTGTTTAGTTGTCAGTCGAGAAATGTCGCCTTTGTCAGACGATGAATTGTCCCAGAAATCATCTGAAGCTTCTGTGGATAGTTTTGCGCGGACAAACGATGAATTTTTGCCATGTGAATAAAGATAAACACAGAACGGCACGGACCCCCATGTGGCTTTTGTAGTGGTATCGCTTTATCGCCTTCGAACTGTATTTTTGCTTGTCGTAAGGGATTTTCCTTTTTTTGTAAGAAATGATCGGGTGATTAGTAAAAATAGTTTTCGGCAATGGCTAATTGTGTATTCGAAGGCGGATATTGGGAGTTTGTAAAAGCCATTTCCAAGCCATCAATGTGTTTGCCCCGATGCATTTGATCAATGATCTTATTAACCCTTTCCTGCGTGTCTTTTACTATCGGTGCTTTGAAAGGTTTGAAGTGAACTCTGTTGTTGAGTTACACTTTGGCCTCTTGTTTTTTCTGTCTTAATTATGATGACTATTGTTGTGTTGCTTCGGTGAGGTTTAAAGCAGAGTTTGTTTCAACTCTTTTAGAGCCGTGACCTCATTGCGTTATATAGTATTTTTTGGCTTAGATGCATACATACATACATACATATGTTAGTTGACCATTCCCCATGGGGGCTTTTCAGGGCCAATTCCCACCCATCCCACCCCAGGGGAGGACATCCACGACACAGTAATCTCGTGCGTGGGAAATTAACGTCTCCTATCCCTTACCCTGCAGGAGACGGGGCCTACGTTTTATTCGTCCTTATCCGAGAAGACTAGAATATCTATCCATTTCTTGATTATAGAAAGGTAGCAAATTCTCCTCACTTATTTTAAGACCATGAGTATCGGTCCGGCAGGGGCAGGGGCAGTCTGCAAGTAGCGTTCTGAAAATTTACCAAGTAGCTCTGAAGGGCGCTAGAAGACTGAACCACGAGGGCAGTTTAGTTTGATATGAAACAGAAGTGGTTCTTGTCTAGTCCGCGAAAGATGGTGTAACGGAGGCGCAATCGTCTTGCAAATAAATCTCGCAAAAGTTGGCCTGATTTTAGAATTCGTTTGTCACGGGTGTTAGCATGAATTTGAGACCCTTTGATAGCACGGTGACTTGGCTGTCAGCCCTTCAGCCGATTATCATGTTCGTGTGCTTTTGGTTTGGTGACGCCAACAGCGCCATCAATCCATGGCTGCATATTTTTCTGAGCACCAAGATCAATACACCATTTAAAAGAATGGTTTGTGGAAAAACCTGCCAGTCGTCTCCAAGTCAAAGCGACTTAACATCAAATACTTTCTTACCACCTGAACAAGAATATGTCGAGGAAGAATCAAGAATATAATCTTTCCAATCATTTGTAAAATTTTATTGCTGACCCTGAGCCACTCGAATATGTCAAAATGCAGGGCTACCAGATGGAATATCGTAATCGTGAAAAATGAAAGGTGGAGGCGTCGGCATGTATATCCGTGAGAATATCAAATTTTTAAGACAAAAAGATCTAGAAAACTTACACCCTGATCTCGAACATTTATGGATTGAGATACCGGGAAGAAATAGACATAGCAAGGTGCTTATAGGGGCCATGTACCGTTTAACTAGAGATCTGAGTACACAAGAACGGTTAATCAACGTGGAAGATATGCTCGGCCGCATTAATAATAACTAGGATGGCCTGTTAATGCTAACCAGTGACATGAACACTGATTTACTGAACCGAGATTTTTCTACCACAAGGCAGTATAATGAGCTACTCGAGGTTTTCCATTTGCAGCAAATGGTACAAGAGCCGACCAGAGTATCAAGGCATTCCAGCTCGTTGATAGATCACATTGTAACCAATTGTCCTAACAGGATCACGCACACTGGCATACTTCCTTGTTCGATTGTCAGTGACCATGGCAGTCTCTTTGCTTGTGCCAATGTCAGGGTGGAACGTTTCAAGCTAAGATATAAATTCATACGCTACATGACAAACTTTGATGAACAGGCTTTCGTAGCTGATTTGGATCAGGCTCCCTTTTCATTATAATTTGGATATATCAACAAAGTTGAAATGGTAAATTGGCCACCGTAACGATTTCAAAAGCTGACGTTTCGAGCGTTAGCCCTTCGTCGGAGCGAAGAGAGGAATTGTGGGTTGTGTGTGCTTTTAAAGGCAGAAAATGGAGCTACGTTATTGGTGGGAACATGGCAACGAGAAAAACAAGAATAAATTAGTGGAATTAAAAGCCATTCTTACTTTCGCCAAAACTAGGTTTTGTAGCTACATAAACTTCATCGGTCGTTGCCTTCATTCTAAAGTTATTCCCAAGGGTTTTCGCTCCAATTTTCATGCATCTTCATTCACCAAACAATACCATCACCAAATTCAGTGCGCCCAAAATTCTTTTTCACGTAACATCATGAGAATTACCATTAGGGCTATGTGCCAAAAACGTAATCACCTCATCGAACAAATCCTACATTGCCGCTCTGAACTTTCCAAAATCTGTCCAGCAGTTTTATTACAATCTATCCGCGTCAAAATTCAGGAAACTAATTCGAAACTTTTCAATCATTTGAACCAAATTAAGGCCCAAAAATTTTACCAAATTATCGGTCCCCAAGTCGCTAACCACTCATCACCAGAAAACCTCAAAACTGTAGTTGCCATTCCAGAAAACCTCTCACTTTCCGATTCAGAAAAATCCGTCCTCAGTAAGGGCTTAAATTTCGTTCCCATTTCTAAAACAAAGGACGAATTCTCAATTAAACAAGACGTAGAAAAATTTCATCGCCGCGTTCAATTAAAAGCCTTTTTTCACAACAAAGAGGATGATTCTAACACCTCGAACAAAGACACTTTCGAAACACTTCAGACTCGAAAGTCTAAATGGACTCCCCCAGAGGGCCAATTCGCATCATTAGACTTTTTTTTCAAAAATTCCGCCACGATATCAACAAACTCAATTTCAAACGTATTACCAAATTTTCTAATCTCTCTTCTGAAGAGTGGTCGGCTCTAAAAAGTCTTAGAAAAAGGAAAGACATAGTTATCAAAGCGGCCGATAAGGGCGGCTCAGTTGTTGTTTGGCGCACCGATCTCTACCAAAAAGAAGCTTTGCGGCAACTTTCTGGCACCTCTTTTTATCAAAAGGTCGACAAAGACCTCACTGCCAGCAATCAAAACTCCGTCAAGAATACGATCAACCAACTCATAACTAAACAAGAATTGCCGGCCACAGCAAAAAATCTCATCATAACCACTCCTAGAACTTCTCGTATTTACTTTTTACCTAAAATTCACAAACCTAACAACCCGGGTCGGCCCATTGTCTCAGCTTGCAGTTGCCCTACCGAACTTATCTCCAGCTATCTAGACAAAATCATGGCTCCCATCGTCAAAACTTTACCATTATATATTAAAGACAGCCAACACGCTCTTCAAATTTTGCGAGACTTTAATTTCCTTGGCCAAAAAAAAACTTCCTTTCACTATGGATATTACGTCTCTTTACACTGTCATTCCTAATGGCGAAGGCCTTCTGGCCCTTAAACATTTTTTTGATCAACGTACTGATAAGGAACCTAAATCTGAAACACTATTATGATTAGCCGAACTAGTGCTCGCACTCAATTGTTTTTCATTTGTAAACAACTTCTTCAAACAAACCAATGGTGTAGCCATGGGCACCAAAATGGGACCTAGCTATGCCAATCTTTTTGTAGGTTTTGTCGAACATCAATGTTTCAGCCAATACAACGGGTCCAGACCTGAACTCTACGGTCGCTACATCGACGACTCTATCGGCGCTACCTCCTCTACCAGAGAGGAGCTCACTCAATTCATAACCGCGTCAATTCTTTTCACCCGGCTCTGAAATATACCTGGGAAATTTCTGACAATTCTTTATCGTTTTTAGACATCAAAGTTTCAATTGAAGGTAACGGTTTATGCACTAGTGTGTATTATAAACCTACAGACTCGCATAATTACTTGTTATATTCGTCTTCGCATCCATCTCACGTTAAGAATTCCATTCCTTTTTCTCAGTTTCTAAGACTTCGTCGTTTATGTAGTGATGACTCTGATTTCCACCACAAATCAGAGTCGATGCGCCAGTTTTTCGATAAACGTAGTTACCCTGTTTCTGTCGTTCAAGCGGGTTACCACCGCGCCCAACTTATTGATCGACATTCAGCACTACAAACGCCGCATAAGGAAGATTCCGACCGCATTCCATTCCCTCTCACGTTTCACCCTCAGAACCACTCAGTTAAATCCATCATTCTTAAAAACTTTAAATTACTTCAAAACGATCCAGAGACAAGCACTATCTTTTCGCAGCCTCCGCTCATTTCATTCAAACGCGACAAAAACATTTTGGTCAGAAGTTCTTTTCAGACTAATGACCAATCAGGCACTTTTAAATACGCTCGTGCACGATGAAAAACGTGTCCTTTTAATCCCAACACTGATAAAATATCGGGACCTAAACGATCCAATAAGATAACCGATCACTTCACGTGCACCACCGCCAATGTAATCTATTGCGTAACTAGTACTTATTGCAAAAAGATATACATCGGCGAAACAGGCCGAAGACTAGGTGACCGATTCCGAGAACACCTTCAAGACGTGGAAAGGAATGACAAGGACACATCGAAACCAGTCGCTAGACATTTTAATTTACCTAATCATGCTAAGTAACACATGGCAATCTGCGGTCTTTCCTTACACTTAGGTAGCACGGAAAGCCGTAAAAAATCTTGAACAAAAGCTCATCTTTCAAACCGGCAGTCTAAATCCCACAGGGATCAACGAACGCTTTTCGTTCCACCAATTTTATTCTTGTTTTTGTCGTTGCTATGTTCCCACCAATAACGTAGCTCCATTTTCTGCCTTTAAAAGCGCACACAACCCACAATTCCTCTATTCGCTCCGACGAAGGGCTAACGCTCGAAACGTCAGTTTTTGTAATCGTTACGGTGGCCAATTTACCATTTTAACTTTGTTGATATATCCAAATTATTTCGTTACTCCCACCGACACAGCCCTAAACAGTTTCTTTGGAAACTATCAGCCTTTATCCGTTTTCATTAATTTATTTGTCTGATGATCCGGACTTTCAACTCGATCTACTAAATTCTATACTTGTTCAGCATATTGATAGGCACGCTCCACTACATCGCGTTCGTCTTACGCAACCACCAGCCCCTTGGATGAAAACTGAGGAGATTTAATTGCTTCAAGCCAATAGGGATAAGGTGAGGAAGGCTGCCTATCGGAAAAACATTGCAGCAGCCTGGGATGCATTTCGAAATGTGAGAAACGAATTGAAAAGAGCCATTCGTGTTGCACGCGAACAGTTTGTGAAAAAAGCCTTATCGTCAAAAAACCCTAAAGAAATCTGAAACGTCATTCATCGGATACTAAAACCAAGTCAAAACCCAATTAGATTTGACCCTGACTCTCTAAATAAACTCTTTGTGGGAACTGCAGAAAGAACTCTCGCAGGAAATAATCCACCAATCCCTTTTGAAGATTTGCTTGGAGATATAAAGAACTTACCACCGCATGAGGATGACAGATTAACTTTTAACCTTCGTCCCGTCACCTACCATGAAGTTTTCCAAGCCTTAAAGACGCTCCGTGCAGACTCTTCTACCGGACCAGAGCTAATTCCAGACCGATTCATAAAGCTAGCAGCGAAAGCAATAGCCAGTCCGCTTACTAATATCATTAACAATTCAATTTCGAAGCAAATATTTCCCAGTATATGGAAAGTGGGTCGCGTAAGTCCAATTCCCAAGATAGATAATCCGGCAACGGATGAAAGCCATTACAGACCAGTTTCTATACTTCTGGTCTTGTCAAAAGTCGTTGAAAAACTTGTTTCTCAACAAAAAGTTGACTACATTGAAGTTAATCAATTCTTGAAGCAAACGATCTCTGGATTCGGTAAAGGCCATTCAACCATCATTGTCTTATTGCGCATTAGATAATCAGGGCCATGAAAAAAGGCGAACTTACCTTAATGGTGTTGGCCGAGTACTCCAAAGCATTTTACACCGTGTCGTATTCTGCTATCATACAAAAGACGTGCAGAATGGGTTTCTCAAAACCCTTTTTGTCTCGGATGACAAACTACCTCTGCGACTATTGTCACTCCGTCTTTTCACCTCTGCCGCGATACTTGCTGAAGCGCCTTCAAAAAATTGAGTTTGCCGCCGCAAGTTTTGTTTATGGCAGATATGTTAATGACATTGGAGAAACTTTAAAGCTAAATTGGCTTCCTGCGGAAGAAAGAAGGGATTTTAATTTGCTGAAGTTGACCTTTAGAGCGCTTTATTTTAAACAGTGGCCAATATATCTGAACTTACAACGAGTCCCTATACGCAGAAAGCTGCACTCATCAGACTGTATTAGACTACAGGTTCCTTTAGAAAAGAGGACCTTTCAAGAAACCTCGGCCGTTTTATATTTAATAATCTACCAAAGGAATTGAAAACTTGTGATGACTTGCATATTTTTACATCGCGTTTATTTAAATACTTAAAAACCGGGCGAAGGCAGGCCTTTAGTAATTTTAAGTTATTTTAAGTTTTAAGTGTATACAGACTGGAATGTTTAGCTTAGTTTAGCAATACGGCGCCTTATGTAAATGCGCCGTAATGGCTGCCATGTTGTATTTTGAGCTCTATACTTTTTTGATAATTTTGTCCTTCTGCAACCTTGCCCGGGCCAAGTTTTGGACCAGTGGTTTATCTAAGGATGCTTGGACTTACAGAGAGAGTGTTTCGGTGGAAAGTAATCCATTTTCAAGATCTTTTGAGCCATTCTTTATTCACCACATTACTATTCAACGTTGCGACTTCAAATCGCACACGAAGCTCTCCTTTGCGATTAACCTGTCGACCAAACGTGGTGGAACTTGCTTGGCGCTTCCTTCCAAGCCCTTTATTATGGATTTAACTATCTACATGGATATTTCGAGAAACCCTGGTCCTTTTCCAGCAAGTTATCGGGGCTTAAAGGAAAATTGTTTACGATCTTACCCTTCACGCTTCAGTTCTTTCGTCGACTCCCGTATTGCTTATTCAAAGGGTCATCTTTACTCTCTCAGAAAAAGCGCTGCATCACAAACCCTAACGCCTACTCTGGTAACTTTTCTAAGGAATCTTGGCTTGCTTCGTGCCCGTAGAAAGAGAGCTGGTAGACTGGTTCGCCTGAAGAGAGCGAAGCAATCGAGAGTCATTCCAGTTATTATTAATTCCCGGCCAACTCATGCGTGGAATGTTAATTTTAATTTTAGTCACACAAGACCCCGAACACTTCGACGCATTTCAACTCTGCCCTCACAGCCAAGAATCATTCCTTGTTGTATGGTAATGAACACAAGATCCGTTGCTAAAGTGGACGCCTTTCCTGCCCTTGTTGCTGAGTTGTTGACAAATAACTGCGACCTGTGTTTTTT